>NW_027181850.1:0-12500 GCF_029961685.1 Aristolochia californica
CAACTATGTTCACGGAAGCAATAACGGTAAATGGACCAGAACAGTTGGGAAATATTCAAGTACCTAAAAGAGCTAGCTATATCAGAGTAATTATGCTGGAGTTGAGTCGTATAGCTTCTCATTTGTTATGGCTGGGGCCTTTTATGGCGGATATCGGTGCACAAACTCCTTTCTTCTATATTTTAAGAGAAAGGGAATTGCTATATGATCTATTTGAAGCTGCCACAGGTATGCGAATGATGCACAATTACTTCCGTATCGGAGGAGTAGCTTCTGATCTACCTTATGGTTGGATAGATAAATGTTTGGATTTCTGCGATTATTTTTTAACAGAGGTAGTGGAATATCAAAAACTTATTACGCGGAATCCCATTTTTTTGCAACGAGTTGAAGGAGTAGGCATTATTGGTGGAGAAGAAGCAATAAATTGGGGTTTATCAGGACCAATGTTACGAGCTTCCGGAATCCAATGGGATCTTCGTAAAGTTGATCATTATGAGTGTTACGATGAATTCGATTGGGAGGTCCAGTGGCAAAAAGAAGGAGACTCATTAGCTCGTTATTTAGTGCGAATCGGTGAAATGACGGAATCCGTAAAAATTATTCAACGAGCTATAGAAGGAATTCCGGGAGGGGCCTATGAGAATTTAGAAGTGCGACGCTTTGATGGAGGGCGCCATTCCGAATGGAATGATTTTGATTATCGATTCATTAGTAAAAAACCTTCACCCGCTTTTGAATTGTCGAAGCAAGAACTTTATGTAAGAGTAGAAGCCCCCAAGGGAGAATTAGGCATTTTTTTGATAGGAGATAATAGTGTTTTTCCTTGGAGATGGAAAATTCGTCCACCAGGTTTCATCAATTTGCAAATTCTTCCTCAGTTAGTTAAAAGAATGAAATTGGCTGATATCATGACGATACTAGGTAGTATAGATATCATTATGGGAGAGGTTGATCGTTGAAATGACAATTGATACGACAGAAATACAAGCTATCAATTCTTTTTCCAGATCGGAGTATTTAGAAGAAGTCTATAGCCTCATATGGGCGCTTGTCCCTATTTTTACTCCTGTATCAGGAATCACAATAGGAGTACTCGTGATTGTGTGGTTAGAAAGAGAAATATCTGCAGCATTACAACAACGTATTGGGCTTGAATACGCCGGTCCTTTGGGAATTCTTCAAGCTCTAGCGGATGGGACTAAGCTACTTTTGAAAGAGGATCTTCTCCCATCTAGGGGGGATATTCGTTTATTCAGTATCGGCCCGTCTATAGCGGCCATATCCATTTTTTTTAGTTATTCAGTAATTCCTTTTGGGTATCGCCTTGTTCTGGCCGATCTCAGTATAGGTGTTTTTTTCTGGATCGCCATTTCCAGTATTGTCCCTATTGGACTTCTTATGTCAGGATATGGCTCGAATAATAAATATTCCTTTTCAGGTGGTCTACGAGCTGCTGCTCAATCGATTAGTTATGAAATACCATTAACTCTATGTGTGTTATCAATATCTCTACGTGTGATTCGTTGGAACATCAACTTTACCTTACCCACTTGTTTTAGGAAAGAAGATTGAATGTACTGATTGTATAAATATCTTCACTTTTCTTTATTCATCACTTGGGTCGATGAGCTAAACCAGATAGTTATATGAGTGAAACAAAACTGCTTATTAATTTGCAGTAATAAGATTGATTCTCATTCCCTATGTACGAGAGTAAGGTAGAAGTAAACATAAGCAGCGTAAACTGTTTACCCCAAGATTGGATGATTAGTCATCATGGCTTGAAGCGGGTACAAAAGATCACTTGTATGGGTTTTTACAATTTTATCCATATTTTGAATCAATCAAAAAAAGGGTGGGTGGTTAGGAACACTAAGATACGCAAAGGATTAGTAATGGAAATAATGTAAGGTATCCAAAGAGATATTTTTGCATGAAAGGAATCATAATGAGGGCTTTACGTTGGTAGAAATGATCAAGGAGTACTTCCCGATGATTCCGATCCAGAGTATACTCCTACCCACTGATTAAAGAAATAACTATTGGGAACGAAATAATCCTTTATTTTATTTTTTAGAATCCCCTTCTGAGAAAGAAGAACAGGAACGAAAGAAATGGAATGCAATAGGAAAAATTAAAATGATAAGAGATCTTTTTTTATTCTTTTTTTTTCTGATCTACATTTATATAGATGGAATGGAATTCTTATCAGGATTCATGAATTGGTGCGGGGTCTAATTATTTTTCGTAATCGCGCAATCTATGGGTCGAAATTTTTACCGATACAGCGCATATTTTATTGAAGGATTCAGTTATTGCTGAACAAAGAAAAATTTTGTAATTTGCATTAAAAAAAAAAATAAGGATGAGATCAATTCCGAAGCACTTTTATTTGTTATTATAGCAGACAGAATTCCATTGGTTTAATTAGGGACTCCCCGATGCATCTTTACTCTAGCTACTCCACAAAAAAAGCAAGCCGGGGGAATACCAAGTCAGTCCTTAAATTTATTTGTGGCCATCGAGGAGCCGTATGAAGCGGAGGTCTCATGTACGGTTCTGGAATAGCGATAGGAACAGTGATGTTATCATCGACTATAATTATCTAACAGTTCAAGTACGATTGATATAGTTGAGGCACAGTCTAAATATGGTTTTTGGGGGTGGAATCTTTGGCGCCAACCCATAGGGTTTATAGTTTTTCTAGTTTCTTCCCTAGCAGAATGTGAGAGATTACCCTTTGATTTACCAGAAGCGGAAGAGGAATTAGTAGCAGGTTATCAAACCGAATATTCGGGTATAAAATTTGGTTTATTTTACATTGCGTCTTACCTAAATCTACTAGTTTCTTCATTATTTGTAACAGTTCTGTACTTGGGGGGGTGGAATTCCTCTATTCCGTACATATTCATTCCGAAGCTTTTCGGAATAAATAAACCTGGTGGGGTCTTTGGAACGACAATTAGTATCTTCATTACATTAGCTAAAGCTTATTTGTTCCTGTTCATTCCTATCACAACAAGGTGGACTTTACCTAGGATGAGAATGGACCAACTATTAAATCTTGGATGGAAATTTCTTTTACCTGTTTCTCTAGGTAATCTATTATTGACAACTTCTTTCCAACGCCTTTCGCTGTAACAGAATATGAAATTCTAGGTTCATAACCTCTCTCAAGCAAGAGAAAGAAACATCAAATTATTCATGGATATCCACGATATGTTCCCTATGGTGACTGGGTTCATGAATTATGGTCAACAAACAGTACGAGCTACAAGGTACATTGGTCAAAGTTTCATGATTACTTTATCCCACGCGAATCGTTTACCTGTAACTATTCAATATCCTTATGAAAAATTGATCACATCAGAGCGTTTCCGCGGTCGAATCCACTTTGAATTTGATAAATGTATTGCTTGCGAAGTATGTGTTCGTGTATGTCCCATAGATTTACCTGTTGTTGATTGGAGATTGGAAACAGATATTAGAAAGAAACGGCTGCTTAATTATAGTATTGATTTTGGAATCTGTATATTTTGTGGCAACTGCGTCGAGTATTGTCCAACAAATTGTTTATCAATGACTGAGGAATATGAACTTTCTACTTATGATCGTCACGAATTGAATTATAATCAAATTGCTTTGGGTCGTCTACCAGTGTCAATAATGGGGGATTACACAATTCAAACAAACAATTATGAATATGAATTCCACTCAAATAAATAAAAATAGCCGCGGATAAACTAAACCCCTTTTCCTTTTTCAATAATGATAATGATTACCAAAATTACCAAATTACTAAGATTCTGTTTTGATCAGGGTTCTTTCTTTTTGGTTCGGCAGTAACCACAAATCATAAATATAACTACTGATTTGTGGGAATCATGGCTTTATTTGAATTGAAAATGGAATTCATATATCTGTGGTTATTTCGAAATATACAATTCCGAACTACACTTTCACTTTCAGATACAGAAGTGGGATTGGTCCAATAACAGTATCTACGTCAATCCACATCCCATTAAGATTTAATTCAATTAAGAACGTATCATCATTGACAAGAAAAAAATAGGGTAACCCCCTTTTCCTGGCCCGGTCAGTAAGGTCATGAAATATTTCTACTTAATTTATCTCTTATTTTACGCATAATGGATTTACCTGGACCAATACATGATATTCTTTTAGTATTTCTGGGATCAGGACTTATATTAGGAAGTCTCGGAGTGGTATTACTTACGAGTCCAATTTTGTCTGCCTTTTCTTTGGGATTGGTTCTTGTTTCTATAGCCTTATTCTATATTCCATCTAACTCCTATTTTGTAGCTGCTGCACAGCTCCTCATTTACGTGGGGGCCGTAAATGTCTTAATCATATTTGCCGTGATGTTCATGAAAGGTTCAGAATATTCCAATTATTTCTCTCTTTTGGACCGTTGGGGATGGGGTTACTTTACTGGTTTGTACAAGTATTTTGTTTTCATTAATTACTACTATCTTAGATACGTCGTGGTACGGGATTATTTGGACTACAAGATCAAGCCAGATTATAGAACAGGACCTGATAAGTAACGTTCAACAAATTGGGATTCATTTATCAACGGATTTTTATCTTCCATTTGAACTTGTTTCTATAATTCTTTTAGTTGCTTTGATAGGTGCAATTGCTATGGCTCGTCAGTAAAAAAGAGTTAGGATTAGAAATAAAAAATCAAAGAAAAAAAAAAAAAAATAAGGCCTCGGCCTTGTTCTGCCTTATTGCTTATTGTTAGTACATCTATTTTCCTTCAATTCTATTTTTGTTCATATGGAATGTCAAATAATAAAAGGTTTAGTTCTATCCATTGCCAATGCTTTCGTTTGTTACGCACTTGTTATATTCGAGTCAATCAAATCGGTTAAAAAATTGTTGTTCATATTGAAATGAATCGAGATTGATGAGGAGTTAGTCAATGATGCTCGAACACGGACTTGTTTTGAGTGCCTATTTATTTTCTATCGGTATTTATGGATTGATCACAAGTCGAAACATGGTTAGAGCACTTATGTGCCTTGAGCTTATACTGAATGCGGTTAATCTAAATCTCGTAACATTTTCTGATTTATTTGATAGTCGTCAATTAAAAGGAGACATTTTATCGATCTTTGTTATAGCTATTGCCGCCGCTGAAGCAGCTATTGGACCGGCTATTGTTTCGTCGATCCATCGTAACAGAAAATCAACTCGTATCAATCAATCAAATTTGTTGAATAAATAATCGTAGTCGTAATGATATAGATATAAATAAACACAGATATCCTTCTATATATTCTATATATATATATATATATGGATAGAATATGGATAAATAGATATAATTTATCTAATTCTAAAATTAGAATTAACATGTCTAACTAATTCATGTTTGCCGAAACGTAAGAAATCAAAGTATCCTGGCTCTTTCTCATGAACAGATCCAGCAATCTATTGATTCTAAAAAAACAAATTAAGGTAACCCACTGATTCGTCTGGTGTCTAGAATACATGATTTATTTACTACTTCTTTTTTTACCAGATCGAAAATCAAATTAATAATAATAATATTCAAAAATTTTATATATCCAATGTCACATTCAGTAAAGATTTATGATACCTGTATAGGATGTACTCAATGTGTACGAGCGTGTCCCACAGATGTATTGGAAATGATACCTTGGGACGGCTGTAAAGCTAAGCAAATAGCTTCTGCTCCAAGAACGGAGGACTGCGTAGGTTGTAAAAGATGTGAATCCGCTTGTCCAACGGATTTCTTGAGCGTCCGGGTTTATTTATGGCATGAGACAACTCGCAGTATGGGTCTAGCTTATTGATACGTTCTAGAAAACTCCACTTGAATACATTTGATTCCTCTTTACCGACAAAGACCCGTACTCGGGAAAATAGAATAGAATATATTATTCTGGGGGCGGGTCTTTCTGGTCAAAGTCTATCTTGTCTTTACCACGAGCTATTTTCCTTGGTTAACAATAATTGTTATTTTGCCGATATCCGCGGGTTTGTTAATTTTTTTTCTCCCTCATAGGGGGAATAAGGGGGTTAGATGGTATACTATGTGCATATGCTTTTTAGAGCTGCTTCTAACAACCTATGCATTCTGTTATCATTTCCAATTCGACGACCAATTAATCCAATTGGAGGAGGATTATAAATGGATAAATATTTTTGATTTTCACTGGAGACTGGGAATTGATGGACTTTCCATAGGACCCATTTTACTAACGGGATTCATTACTACTTTAGCTACCTTAGCGGCTTGGCCAATTACTCGGGATTCTCGATTGTTCCATTTCCTTATGTTAGCAATGTACAGTGGTCAAATAGGATTATTTTCCTCTCGAGACCTTTTACTTTTTTTCGTCATGTGGGAGTTAGAATTAATTCCTGTTTACCTACTTCTATCCATGTGGGGGGGTAAGAAACGTTTGTACTCAGCTACAAAGTTCATTTTGTACACTGCAGGGGGTTCCATTTTTCTTTTAATAGGAGTTCTAGGTATGGGTTTATACGGGTCGAATGACCCAACATTAAATTTTGAAACATCAGCTAATCAATCATATCCCGCGGCATTGGAAATAATATTATATTTGGGCTTCCTTATTGCTTATGCTGTCAAATCACCGATTATACCCCTACATACATGGTTACCAGATACCCATGGGGAAGCACATTACAGTACATGTATGCTTCTAGCCGGAATCTTATTAAAAATGGGAGCATATGGATTGATTCGGATCAATATGGAATTATTACCCCATGCTCATTCTATATTTTCTCCATGGTTGATGATAGTAGGAGCAATTCAAATAATCTATGCAGCTTCAACTTCTCCTGGTCAAGGCAATTTTAAAAAGAGAATAGCCTATTCTTCCGTATCTCATATGGGTTTCATAATTATAGGAATTGGTTCCATAACCGATACGGGACTCAACGGAGCCATTTTACAAATAATCTCTCATGGATTTATTGGTGCTGCACTTTTTTTCTTGGCGGGAACGAGTTATGATCGAATACGTCTTGTTTATCTCGACGAAATGGGCGGAATTGCGATCCCAATGCCAAAAATATTTACCATGTTCAGTAGTTTTTCGATGGCTTCTCTTGCATTGCCGGGAATGAGTGGTTTTGCTTCGGAGTTATTAGTTTTTTTTGGAATAATTACTAGCTCTAAATATTTTATAATTCCCAAAATACTAATTACTTTTGTAATGGTTATTGGAATTATATTAACTCCTATTTATTCATTATCTATGTTACGCCAGATGTTCTATGGATACAAGCTTTTCAATGTTACAAACTCTTATTTTTTTGATTCTGGACCACGAGAATTATTTATTTCGACCTGTATCTTTTTACCTGTAATAGGTATTGGTCTTTATCCCGATTTCGTTCTCTCGTTATCAGTTGACAAGGTCGAAGCTATTCTATCTAAATTTTTTATAAATAATTAGATAGAATAAGACATAAAGTCAAAAACTCCTTTGATTTTTAAAATCATTTTATTTTCTATAACTATAAATGAAAAAATCAAAAGAAAAAGAGTGAAGTGGTTTTGAATTGTAATCAGAAACATCCGGAGTTTTTGAGAACCAATGTAATGGTTCTCAAAAACTCGAAAAACTTTCGCTATCTAAGGGGACCACTATGGACTCTTCAAGCTTTTTCTTCAATTAGATGTTAATGTGAATGAACCATAACTATGTAGTCCTACCCCTAATAGATTGACCCCGAAATAACATATCCAAATTATAAGAAATCCCGCAGAAGCCACAATTGCGGAATTCACACCTTGCAAACTTTGAGCCGTTCTAGTATGTAAATAAATTGCGAATATGGTCCAAGTAATAAATGCCCAAGTTTCCTTAGGGTCCCAATTCCAATAAGATCCCCATGCCTCATTAGCCCATACTGCTCCCGAAAGAATACCTATGGTTAAAAAAGTAAATCCTAGACTAATAACACGATAACTCCAATGATCCAACCGTCGAGTAAATTGAGACTTGTGATAATTTCTAAATGAAAGAAAGGAGGTGCTTTGTAAAACACTTCCTTTTTCATTTAAGTATTGTATCTCATCAAAATAAAATGATCCAATTAGTAAATTTTTACTTTTATCAAGAATATCTATGTTTTTTCTAAGTGTAATGACTAAAAGAGCTACTGATAATAACGATCCGCATAAAAGAGCTGCGTAGCTCAATAACATCATACTCACGTGCATCATTAACCACTGGGATTGTAGAGCAGGCACTAATATTGCGGATTGCTGCATTTCAGTTAAAAGTCCCGAAGTGGCAAAGCCTTGAGTCAAAATAGTACCTGGAGCTGTTATTGCGCTTAAATCATTTTTATGGTTCCGTATTTTCGAAACCATATGAAAAATGGAGAAACTCCACGAAAGGAACATTAATGATCCATATAAATCATTTAATGGGAAATGTCTCGAATAAATCCAACGAGTAACTAATAATCCTGTTATACAGAAAAAAGTAACTATCATACCTTTTTCTGACGAATCACATAGTCCTACGATTTCATGAACTAGTAATTTCATTAAATGAATCGTAATGACAATTGAAATGATCGAAAAAGAGATGTGAGTTAATATATGTTCTAAAGTATCAAATATCATAAAAAACGATTAAAAAAAAAAAGAAAAGGGGGTTTTCAATTATAGAAATCCGGAATTGAATTCAGTATAGGATCTATTGTGCCCTTTTAGAGAATGCCGCCACTCGGATTCGAACCGAGATGCTCTGGCACTGCTTCCTAAGAGCAGCGTGTCTACCAATTTCACCATGGCGGCTTGATCGAAATAATAATAGCCCAGATTAGATTCATTCGTCGATGCAATCAATGTTATTTATTTTCCGAAATATTAGAAAGGAATGGTTGAATAAAAAAAAATTGTTCAAATAAAATATTTGAACGTTCAATAATACTTAGCTTAGTATCATGATATGTTATCAGTTTTAACAATGGGATTTCATGTAGTATAAGTTTTCCCGGAACAGTTGGATTTAGATGATTATGTCCTTAGTCTACATATATAACTAAGAATTTCCTTTTCCAATCTATTTCTGTATAATTCATTTTCCATTTATCTGATTTAATGCATGCGAAAAAAAAAAACAAGTGAAGTGATGGGGAAAATGACAATCCCCATCTCGTGAATTATAAAAACATAAAAAGTGAAATCCTTATCTTGTATGTAACTGCTTTTGTTTGAAGTTTGAAAAAAAAAAAGAGTCCCTTTTTTAGACTCCCGTTAGACAGAAAAATGGAATTCGTTTTCTACATGCGAAAATAAAATATCGGGTTCTATCTCATATGGATGAGTTCAAAACATTAGTTAATGTAAATTATTAATTTTCTATTGTATATTGTAAATCATCCAATTCATCGAGTGATATTGATTTAGAGTATTGTATTCCAAGGCCTTATTATTGTCGCACAAAAAAACTTTTTGAATGCCCAGTAGAAATAGATTTAGCTAGGGATAAAGCCTTTTCCCTGGCCCAATAACCTCTTTTTTTCCAAATATTTCTACGAATACGCTTCTTTGACATAGAAGTACGTTTCTTTGGAACTGCCATCTTAAAATAAAAAAGTTACTCATTTAGATAGTTGGATGTGAAAGACATGTATTGCTCAAAAAGGATCGTTCTTTCTATCTTTCTATTCATTATCCATATTTATTCTATAGCGAATACCCTCTTGATTTGATTACATAAAAAATATGGATACATGTACATCGATATAGTATCACTCGGGATAAAAATAAAATAAAAAATAAAAGTTTAAGATAAGAGCAGAACCCTTACCTATACTTACCTATATCTAATTTAAGAAAACAATAATGTAACATTTTCTATTATCTATTAATTAATAAATTTAATCAATCTCGAAAGTAGAGTATCCATAATTATTAATTATTAATATTAAATAAAGACTAATAAAATTAATTGATAAAGAAAAAGAATATTAATTGGAGTAATCCTTTATTTAAGTTTTATGCAAAATAACGAGTATTATAGGATTTCTAATAAACATAAGTTTTTTTTATTGGAATAAAAGCTAATCAATCAGTTCCACAATGAATTAGTTAGTAACTAGTCCTAAACTAACTAAAATAACTCGATCTTTATTAGATCGAGTTATTGGCAAATGCTATATTCCAGAATCAAGAATCAAGTCTGTTTTTTTTGATAGAATTTTGTCTTACTATATGGATATAAATCGCCGTAGTATTAGAATGATTGAAAATCTCATACTCTGTTCTATATGTTATGTTAATAAATATCTTATTAATTACTAAGCATTAATAGTAAAATTAAAATAGTAATTTAATTTGGTTATTTGAGGAAATGCAACTTCTCAATTCGAATAATTGGAAGATTTTAAATATCTGGTAAAGAATCAAAATAATTAATGATTTCAAATCATATTTCATATTTGAGTTCTCTTAATGAAATAAAGGCTGGTGAATCGGAAACAATTAAATAAAAAAAAAAAGGTTTTATTTTATGGAACATACATATCAATATGCATGGATCATACCTTTCATTCCACTTCCAGTTACTATATTAATAGGATTGGGACTTCTGCTTGTTCCGACCGCAACAAAAAGCATTCGCCGTGTGTTGGCTTTTCCTAGTGTTGCATTGCTAAGCATAGCGCTGGGGTTTTCGGCCGATCTAGCTATTCAACAAATAAAAGGGGGTTCCGCTTATCAATATCTATGGTCTTGGACCATCAATAATGATTTTTCCTTAGAGTTTGGCTACTTGATCGACTCACTTACTTCTATTATGTCAATACTAATCACTACTGTTGGAATAATGGTTCTTATTTATAGTGACAATTATATGTCTCACGATCAAGGGTATTTGAGATTTTTTGCTTATATGAGTTTTTTCAATGCTTCCATGTTGGGATTAGTTACTAGCTCTAATTTGATACAAATTTATATTTTTTGGGAACTCGTGGGAATGTGCTCCTACCTATTAATAGGATTTTGGTTCACACGACCAATTGCGGCCAATGCTTGTCAAAAAGCGTTTGTAACTAATCGTGTAGGGGATTTTGGTTTATTATTAGGAATCTTAGGTCTTTATTGGATAACAGGCAGTTTCGAATTTAGGGATTTGTTCGAAATTTTCAATAACTTGATCCATAATGATGGGGTCAATTTTTTATTTGCGACTCTGTGTGCCTCTCTATTATTTCTCGGTTCAGTTGCTAAATCTGCACAATTCCCCCTTCATGTATGGTTACCTGATGCAATGGAGGGGCCTACTCCTATTTCGGCTCTTATACATGCAGCTACCATGGTAGCTGCGGGAATTTTTCTTGTCGCTAGACTTTTTCCTCTTTTCACAGTCATACCTTACATAATGAATCTTATTTCTTTGATAGGTGTAATAACGGTATTTTTAGGGGCTACTTTGGCTCTTGCTCAAAGAGACATTAAGAGAAGTTTAGCCTATTCGACAATGTCTCAATTGGGTTATATTATGTTAGCTTTAGGGATAGGTTCTTATCGAGCTGCCTTATTCCATTTGATCACCCATGCCTATTCGAAAGCATTGTTGTTTTTAGGATCCGGATCCATTATTCATTCAATGGAACCCCTTGTTGGATATTCTCCAGAAAAAAGTCAAAACATGGTTCTTATGGGTGGTTTAAGAAAATATGTCCCAATTACAAAAATAACTTTTTTATTAGGTACACTTTCTCTTTGTGGTATTCCACCTCTTGCTTGTTTTTGGTCCAAAGATGAGATTCTTAATGATAGTTGGTTATATTCACCCATTTTTGCGATAATAGCTTGTTTCACAGTGGGATTAACTGCATTTTATATGTTTCGGGTCTATTTACTTACTTTTGAAGGATATTTACGCCTTCATTGTAAAAATGACAGGGGCGCTAAAAGCAGTTCGTTCTATTCAATATCTATATGGGGAAAAGAATCCCCAAAGCCAAAAGGAGTTAACAAAAATTTTCTTTTATCAACCAGAAATAGTAACGAAAGGATTTCTTTTTTTGAAAAAAAGAAATATCAAATGGGGGAGAATGCACGAAATCTGATCCGTTCCATTAGTACTAATTTAGGAAATAAAGACACTTCCACTTTTCCCCATGAATCCAACAATACTAGGTTACTACCTATGCTTGTATTGGTCTTATTTACTTTATTTGTTGGATTCATAGGAATTCCTTTGGTTCAAGAGGGAATACATTTTGATATATTATCGAAATGGTTAACTCCGTCCATAAACCTTTTACATAAGAATCCTACCTATTCCATAGATTGGTATGAATTTGTTACAAATTCCATTTTTTCAGTTAGTATAGCCCTTTTTGGAATAGTTATAGCATACCTTTTATATGGTTCCATATATTCATCTTTTCAGAGTTTGGACTTAATTAATTCATTTGTGAAAATGGGTCCTAAGAGAATT
>NW_027181850.1:35000-37500 GCF_029961685.1 Aristolochia californica
TGTTTGATTGATCAATGTGTGATATTCCGAATCCTCATTCCTAATGGAATCGAAATGATCTCTGGATTGATCAGAAGATCCTTTCCATTGGCTAGAATCCGTTACTTGAACGAAAATAGATCTTGTGGAATCATATTGAATATTTGACGATACATTCCGTACCTTGCTAAAAAACCGATCCTTGTTTACCAACCACGCATTGTCTAACCAAATCCAATTTTCTCTCGATACGTTCCTCAAAAAATCCGATTCGTGCTGATTCTTCCCCCAACTAACGAAGAGATCTTGGCGGAATTGCCACATATGATATTGAGCACAATTTTGCAAAGAAATACCCCCCTTGTTTCTCGAGAAGAGATGGGAAAGATGCTCAATATCATTTGATTGAATAGTTGCCTCAGCTCCTTGTTGTTTGAAGAAACCCTCCACTTCAATTGGTCTTTTTTCACGAAAAGCAGACATGAGATAACAAATCAAGTGTTTCACTAAGATTTCGAAGAGCTGTCCCGAATTCAAGTTGATTATGTTTCGCTTCTTCCTCGGAGAAAGACGATCAAAGAATTCCCAATCATGGTCCTTGCGGATCGGATCATCCGTATAGGATACAAAAAGAAACTCCAGATATTTGATATCTTTCTCTTTGAATGAGATCTCAATTCCAGCTATGGTTTCATTAGCTATCTTACAACTAGAATCCCTCTTTTTTCCGATCCGGTTCCTCCACCACCGCGAACCCCAGTCAGGCATGATACACTTTTTAGTTATTGGGAGAACCCAAGTACTCTCTTTCGAATCCATGAAACAACTCTCAGGGATCTTTTTCCCTTTTGGAAGATACAGGAGCGAAACAATCAACCTATTGATATTGGAAGACCAAAAAGATTCTTCCAACGTATCATTTCTGGGTCCAATGGAATTCATAGGTATAGGAAGAAGCCCCATCAAATAGAGATTTTTTCTTTCGACCATATTTCGATTGTTAATACAATATATAAGGACCGCTACTACAAGCAGTACTACACCTTTGATCGTGAAATATCGATTGCTTGTTGAACCCTGTGAATCACGCGAAAGTGAAAGTAGGATACTCCAAATTCGGGGGTCAAAGAGTTTCATAAAACGTTCTTGGTGGAAAAAAATGTGAGTGAAAGATCCCGCTGAATCGAATTGGGTCCATGAATCTAAGAAATAGTGGGAATTCTTGATCTCTCTCAATATCTCTCTCAATTCGAAGATCCAGGATTTGAATTGATGTCCTTTCATTGATTCCTCCTAAAGATTTCATTTCAATTGGAATTTGGTTATTCACGATGTACGATGACGATGATCTCTGTTAAGCATCCATGGCTGAATGGTTAAAGCGCCCAACTCATAATTGGCAAATTCGTAGGTTCAATTCCTGCTGGATGCACGCCAATGGGAACGTCCAATAAGTCTATTGGAATTGGCTCTGTATCAATGGAATTTCATCATCCATACATAACGAATTGGTATGGTATATTCATACCATAACATATGAAGAGTAAGAACTCGAATTCTTATCGATACTGGAACTCATAGGGAAGAAAATGGATTTATGATGGAATCAAATATGCAGTCTTTACAGAAAAAGTATTCGGTTATTGGGGAACAATCAATATACTTCTAATGTCGAATCAGGATCAACTAGGACCGAAATAAAGCATTGGGTCGAACTCTTCTTTGGTGTCAAGGTAATAGCTATGAATAGTCATCGACTCCCGGGAAAGGGTAGAAGAATGGGACTGGGACCTATTATGGGGACATACAATGCATTACAGACGTATGATCATTACGCTTCAACCGGGTTATTCTATTCCACCTCTTATAGCGAAAAGAACTTAAATCAAAATACTTAATAACACGGCGATACATTTATACAAAAACTTCTACCCCGAGCACACGCAATGGAGCCGTAGACAGTCAAGTGAAATCAATCCACGAAATAATTTGATCTATGGACAGCATCGTTGTGGTAAAGGTCGTAATGCCAGAGGAATCATTACCGCAGGGCATAGAGGGGGGGGTCATAAGCGTCTATACCGTAAAATTGATTTCGACGGAATGAAAAAGACATATCTGGTAGAATCGTAACCATAGAATACGACCCTAATCGAAATGCATACATTTGTCTCATACACTATGGGGATGGTGAGAAGAGATATATTTTACATCCCAGAGGGGCTATAATTGGAGATACCATTGTTTCTGGTACAGAGGTTCCTATATCGATGGGAAATGCCCTACCTTTGAGTGCGGTTTGAACTATTGATTTACGTAATTGGAAGTAACCAATTAGGTTTACGACGAAACCTAGAAATCGATCACTTTTGAGTACCTCTACGGGATAGACCTCAACAGAAAACTGAAGAGTAACGGCAGCAAGTGATTGAGTTCAGTAGTTCCTCATATCAAATTATTGACTCTCGAGATATGGTAATATGGAGAAGACAAAATTGTTTGAAGCACGGACAGAACCGGA
>NW_027181851.1:0-40039 GCF_029961685.1 Aristolochia californica
ATTTTGGATGTTCAAATTGTTTTTCAGATCCAAAACTCACTCTCCCATTTTTCTCGTAAACAAAATAGATATGAGGCTTAACCAAATGAAACTTTTACTCAAAAAAAATTTGTAAACTATAATATATGTTAGAGAATGCACAAAAAATGAACTCCAAGGTTTTTTTTATCCATGTTTGAGAAATTCCATTAGTACAACTCCTAATAATAAGCTTGGTGGAATTTTATAGGAAAGGGACTTCTAACTGATCCTAGCATGCTTTAAATGTGGTGGACATGCATGCCGGAAACATGTTGAGGATGCAAGTGGCCTAATCATCCAAAACTTTCACGGAGTAGAACAAATCATATTCTCAAGTAGTCGGATATTTACCAGAGCCAAACAACCCACTTTTTGCCTATCCTTAAAAATCACAGATACTCTTTGGAATGATCTCCCTCAGAATTTGTGCATTTACATTTTTGATATTCAAAATATTTTTTCAGATCCAAAACTCAATCTCCCATTTTGCTCGTACAGAAAAAGATATGAGGAATAACAAAATGAAAATTTCAGTCAAAAAAATTTGAAAACTATAATAAATGTTAGTGAACGCACTAAAAATGAACTCCAAGTTTTTGTTATCCATGTTTGGGAAATTCCACTAGTACATCCCCAAATAATAAAATTGGAGGAATTTTATAGGAAAGGGACTTCTAACTGATCCTAACATGCTTTAAATGTGGTTGACAATTATGCCGGTAACATGTTGAGGATGCAAGTGGCCTAATGATCCAAAATTTTCAAGGACTAGAACAAATCATATTCTCAAGTAGTCGGATATTCACCAGAGCCAAACAACCCACTTTTTGCCTATCCTTAAAAATCACAGATACTTTTTCGAATTATCTCTCTCAACATTTGTGCATTTCCATTTTGGATGTCCAAATTTTTTTTCAGATCCAAAACTCTCGCTCCCATTTTTCTCGTAAACAAAAAATACATGAGGTATAACAAAAAGAAAATTTCCCTCAAAAAAATTTTAAAACTATAATATATGTTAGAGAATGCACTAAGAATGAACTCCAATGTTTTTTTATCCATGTTTGGGAAATTCCACTAGTACAACTCCTAATAATAAGCTTGGTGGAATTTTATAGGAAAGGGACTTCTAACTGACCCTAACATGCTTTAAATGCGGTGGACATGCATGCCGGAAACATGTTGAGGATGCAAGTGGCCTAATGATCCAAAACTTTCACGGAGAAGAAAAAATCAAATTCTCAAGTGGTTGGATATTTACCAGAGCCAAACACCCCACTTTTTGCCTATCCATAAAAATCACAGATACTTTTTGGAATTATATCTCTCAGCATTTGTGCATTCACGTTTTGGATGTTCAAATTTTTTTTCAGATCCAAAACTCACTCTTCCATTTTTCTCGTAAACAAAATAGATATGATGCATAACCAAATGAAAATTTTACTCAAAAAAATTTGAAAACTATAATATATGTTAGAGAATGCACTAAAAATGAACTCCAAGGTTATTTTTATCCATGTTTGGGAAATTCCACTAGTTCAACTCCTCATAATAAGCTTGGTGGAATTTTATAGGAAAGGGACTTCTAACTGATCCTAACATGCTTTAAATGTGGTGGACATGCATGCCGGAAACATGTTGAGGATGCAAGTGGCCTAATGATCCAAAATTTTCAAGGAGAAGAAAAAATCAAATTCTCAAGTGGTTGGATATTTACCGGAACCAAACAACCCACTTTTTGCCTATCCATAAAAATCACAGATACTCTTTTGGAATTATATCTCTCAGCATTTGTGCATTTCCATTTTGGATGTTCAAATTGTTTTTCAGATCCAAAACTCACTCTCCCATTTTTCTCGTAAACAAAATAGATATGAGGCTTAACCAAATGAAACTTTTACTCAAAAAAAATTTGTAAACTATAATATATGTTAGAGAATGCACAAAAAATGAACTCCAAGGTTTTTTTTATCCATGTTTGAGAAATTCCATTAGTACAACTCCTAATAATAAGCTTGGTGGAATTTTATAGGAAAGGGACTTCTAACTGATCCTAGCATGCTTTAAATGTGGTGGACATGCATGCCGGAAACATGTTGAGGATGCAAGTGGCCTAATCATCCAAAACTTTCACGGAGTAGAACAAATCATATTCTCAAGTAGTCGGATATTTACCAGAGCCAAACAACCCACTTTTTGCCTATCCTTAAAAATCACAGATACTCTTTGGAATGATCTCCCTCAGAATTTGTGCATTTACATTTTTGATATTCAAAATATTTTTTCAGATCCAAAACTCAATCTCCCATTTTGCTCGTACAGAAAAAGATATGAGGAATAACAAAATGAAAATTTCAGTCAAAAAAATTTGAAAACTATAATAAATGTTAGTGAACGCACTAAAAATGAACTCCAAGTTTTTGTTATCCATGTTTGGGAAATTCCACTAGTACATCCCCAAATAATAAAATTGGAGGAATTTTATAGGAAAGGGACTTCTAACTGATCCTAACATGCTTTAAATGTGGTTGACAATTATGCCGGTAACATGTTGAGGATGCAAGTGGCCTAATGATCCAAAATTTTCAAGGACTAGAACAAATCATATTCTCAAGTAGTCGGATATTCACCAGAGCCAAACAACCCACTTTTTGCCTATCCTTAAAAATCACAGATACTTTTTCGAATTATCTCTCTCAACATTTGTGCATTTCCATTTTGGATGTCCAAATTTTTTTTCAGATCCAAAACTCTCGCTCCCATTTTTCTCGTAAACAAAAAATACATGAGGTATAACAAAAAGAAAATTTCCCTCAAAAAAATTTTAAAACTATAATATATGTTAGAGAATGCACTAAGAATGAACTCCAATGTTTTTTTATCCATGTTTGGGAAATTCCACTAGTACAACTCCTAATAATAAGCTTGGTGGAATTTTATAGGAAAGGGACTTCTAACTGACCCTAACATGCTTTAAATGCGGTGGACATGCATGCCGGAAACATGTTGAGGATGCAAGTGGCCTAATGATCCAAAACTTTCACGGAGAAGAAAAAATCAAATTCTCAAGTGGTTGGATATTTACCAGAGCCAAACACCCCACTTTTTGCCTATCCATAAAAATCACAGATACTTTTTGGAATTATATCTCTCAGCATTTGTGCATTCACGTTTTGGATGTTCAAATTTTTTTTCAGATCCAAAACTCACTCTTCCATTTTTCTCGTAAACAAAATAGATATGATGCATAACCAAATGAAAATTTTACTCAAAAAAATTTGAAAACTATAATATATGTTAGAGAATGCACTAAAAATGAACTCCAAGGTTATTTTTATCCATGTTTGGGAAATTCCACTAGTTCAACTCCTCATAATAAGCTTGGTGGAATTTTATAGGAAAGGGACTTCTAACTGATCCTAACATGCTTTAAATGTGGTGGACATGCATGCCGGAAACATGTTGAGGATGCAAGTGGCCTAATGATCCAAAATTTTCAAGGAGAAGAAAAAATCAAATTCTCAAGTGGTTGGATATTTACCGGAACCAAACAACCCACTTTTTGCCTATCCATAAAAATCACAGATACTCTTTTGGAATTATATCTCTCAGCATTTGTGCATTTCCATTTTGGATGTTCAAATTGTTTTTCAGATCCAAAACTCACTCTCCCATTTTTCTCGTAAACAAAATAGATATGAGGCTTAACCAAATGAAACTTTTACTCAAAAAAAATTTGTAAACTATAATATATGTTAGAGAATGCACAAAAAATGAACTCCAAGGTTTTTTTTATCCATGTTTGAGAAATTCCATTAGTACAACTCCTAATAATAAGCTTGGTGGAATTTTATAGGAAAGGGACTTCTAACTGATCCTAGCATGCTTTAAATGTGGTGGACATGCATGCCGGAAACATGTTGAGGATGCAAGTGGCCTAATCATCCAAAACTTTCACGGAGTAGAACAAATCATATTCTCAAGTAGTCGGATATTTACCAGAGCCAAACAACCCACTTTTTGCCTATCCTTAAAAATCACAGATACTCTTTGGAATGATCTCCCTCAGAATTTGTGCATTTACATTTTTGATATTCAAAATATTTTTTCAGATCCAAAACTCAATCTCCCATTTTGCTCGTACAGAAAAAGATATGAGGAATAACAAAATGAAAATTTCAGTCAAAAAAATTTGAAAACTATAATAAATGTTAGTGAACGCACTAAAAATGAACTCCAAGTTTTTGTTATCCATGTTTGGGAAATTCCACTAGTACATCCCCAAATAATAAAATTGGAGGAATTTTATAGGAAAGGGACTTCTAACTGATCCTAACATGCTTTAAATGTGGTTGACAATTATGCCGGTAACATGTTGAGGATGCAAGTGGCCTAATGATCCAAAATTTTCAAGGACTAGAACAAATCATATTCTCAAGTAGTCGGATATTCACCAGAGCCAAACAACCCACTTTTTGCCTATCCTTAAAAATCACAGATACTTTTTCGAATTATCTCTCTCAACATTTGTGCATTTCCATTTTGGATGTCCAAATTTTTTTTCAGATCCAAAACTCTCGCTCCCATTTTTCTCGTAAACAAAAAATACATGAGGTATAACAAAAAGAAAATTTCCCTCAAAAAAATTTTAAAACTATAATATATGTTAGAGAATGCACTAAGAATGAACTCCAATGTTTTTTTATCCATGTTTGGGAAATTCCACTAGTACAACTCCTAATAATAAGCTTGGTGGAATTTTATAGGAAAGGGACTTCTAACTGACCCTAACATGCTTTAAATGCGGTGGACATGCATGCCGGAAACATGTTGAGGATGCAAGTGGCCTAATGATCCAAAACTTTCACGGAGAAGAAAAAATCAAATTCTCAAGTGGTTGGATATTTACCAGAGCCAAACACCCCACTTTTTGCCTATCCATAAAAATCACAGATACTTTTTGGAATTATATCTCTCAGCATTTGTGCATTCACGTTTTGGATGTTCAAATTTTTTTTCAGATCCAAAACTCACTCTTCCATTTTTCTCGTAAACAAAATAGATATGATGCATAACCAAATGAAAATTTTACTCAAAAAAATTTGAAAACTATAATATATGTTAGAGAATGCACTAAAAATGAACTCCAAGGTTATTTTTATCCATGTTTGGGAAATTCCACTAGTTCAACTCCTCATAATAAGCTTGGTGGAATTTTATAGGAAAGGGACTTCTAACTGATCCTAACATGCTTTAAATGTGGTGGACATGCATGCCGGAAACATGTTGAGGATGCAAGTGGCCTAATGATCCAAAATTTTCAAGGAGAAGAAAAAATCAAATTCTCAAGTGGTTGGATATTTACCGGAACCAAACAACCCACTTTTTGCCTATCCATAAAAATCACAGATACTCTTTTGGAATTATATCTCTCAGCATTTGTGCATTTCCATTTTGGATGTTCAAATTGTTTTTCAGATCCAAAACTCACTCTCCCATTTTTCTCGTAAACAAAATAGATATGAGGCTTAACCAAATGAAACTTTTACTCAAAAAAAATTTGTAAACTATAATATATGTTAGAGAATGCACAAAAAATGAACTCCAAGGTTTTTTTTATCCATGTTTGAGAAATTCCATTAGTACAACTCCTAATAATAAGCTTGGTGGAATTTTATAGGAAAGGGACTTCTAACTGATCCTAGCATGCTTTAAATGTGGTGGACATGCATGCCGGAAACATGTTGAGGATGCAAGTGGCCTAATCATCCAAAACTTTCACGGAGTAGAACAAATCATATTCTCAAGTAGTCGGATATTTACCAGAGCCAAACAACCCACTTTTTGCCTATCCTTAAAAATCACAGATACTCTTTGGAATGATCTCCCTCAGAATTTGTGCATTTACATTTTTGATATTCAAAATATTTTTTCAGATCCAAAACTCAATCTCCCATTTTGCTCGTACAGAAAAAGATATGAGGAATAACAAAATGAAAATTTCAGTCAAAAAAATTTGAAAACTATAATAAATGTTAGTGAACGCACTAAAAATGAACTCCAAGTTTTTGTTATCCATGTTTGGGAAATTCCACTAGTACATCCCCAAATAATAAAATTGGAGGAATTTTATAGGAAAGGGACTTCTAACTGATCCTAACATGCTTTAAATGTGGTTGACAATTATGCCGGTAACATGTTGAGGATGCAAGTGGCCTAATGATCCAAAATTTTCAAGGACTAGAACAAATCATATTCTCAAGTAGTCGGATATTCACCAGAGCCAAACAACCCACTTTTTGCCTATCCTTAAAAATCACAGATACTTTTTCGAATTATCTCTCTCAACATTTGTGCATTTCCATTTTGGATGTCCAAATTTTTTTTCAGATCCAAAACTCTCGCTCCCATTTTTCTCGTAAACAAAAAATACATGAGGTATAACAAAAAGAAAATTTCCCTCAAAAAAATTTTAAAACTATAATATATGTTAGAGAATGCACTAAGAATGAACTCCAATGTTTTTTTATCCATGTTTGGGAAATTCCACTAGTACAACTCCTAATAATAAGCTTGGTGGAATTTTATAGGAAAGGGACTTCTAACTGACCCTAACATGCTTTAAATGCGGTGGACATGCATGCCGGAAACATGTTGAGGATGCAAGTGGCCTAATGATCCAAAACTTTCACGGAGAAGAAAAAATCAAATTCTCAAGTGGTTGGATATTTACCAGAGCCAAACACCCCACTTTTTGCCTATCCATAAAAATCACAGATACTTTTTGGAATTATATCTCTCAGCATTTGTGCATTCACGTTTTGGATGTTCAAATTTTTTTTCAGATCCAAAACTCACTCTTCCATTTTTCTCGTAAACAAAATAGATATGATGCATAACCAAATGAAAATTTTACTCAAAAAAATTTGAAAACTATAATATATGTTAGAGAATGCACTAAAAATGAACTCCAAGGTTATTTTTATCCATGTTTGGGAAATTCCACTAGTTCAACTCCTCATAATAAGCTTGGTGGAATTTTATAGGAAAGGGACTTCTAACTGATCCTAACATGCTTTAAATGTGGTGGACATGCATGCCGGAAACATGTTGAGGATGCAAGTGGCCTAATGATCCAAAATTTTCAAGGAGAAGAAAAAATCAAATTCTCAAGTGGTTGGATATTTACCGGAACCAAACAACCCACTTTTTGCCTATCCATAAAAATCACAGATACTCTTTTGGAATTATATCTCTCAGCATTTGTGCATTTCCATTTTGGATGTTCAAATTGTTTTTCAGATCCAAAACTCACTCTCCCATTTTTCTCGTAAACAAAATAGATATGAGGCTTAACCAAATGAAACTTTTACTCAAAAAAAATTTGTAAACTATAATATATGTTAGAGAATGCACAAAAAATGAACTCCAAGGTTTTTTTTATCCATGTTTGAGAAATTCCATTAGTACAACTCCTAATAATAAGCTTGGTGGAATTTTATAGGAAAGGGACTTCTAACTGATCCTAGCATGCTTTAAATGTGGTGGACATGCATGCCGGAAACATGTTGAGGATGCAAGTGGCCTAATCATCCAAAACTTTCACGGAGTAGAACAAATCATATTCTCAAGTAGTCGGATATTTACCAGAGCCAAACAACCCACTTTTTGCCTATCCTTAAAAATCACAGATACTCTTTGGAATGATCTCCCTCAGAATTTGTGCATTTACATTTTTGATATTCAAAATATTTTTTCAGATCCAAAACTCAATCTCCCATTTTGCTCGTACAGAAAAAGATATGAGGAATAACAAAATGAAAATTTCAGTCAAAAAAATTTGAAAACTATAATAAATGTTAGTGAACGCACTAAAAATGAACTCCAAGTTTTTGTTATCCATGTTTGGGAAATTCCACTAGTACATCCCCAAATAATAAAATTGGAGGAATTTTATAGGAAAGGGACTTCTAACTGATCCTAACATGCTTTAAATGTGGTTGACAATTATGCCGGTAACATGTTGAGGATGCAAGTGGCCTAATGATCCAAAATTTTCAAGGACTAGAACAAATCATATTCTCAAGTAGTCGGATATTCACCAGAGCCAAACAACCCACTTTTTGCCTATCCTTAAAAATCACAGATACTTTTTCGAATTATCTCTCTCAACATTTGTGCATTTCCATTTTGGATGTCCAAATTTTTTTTCAGATCCAAAACTCTCGCTCCCATTTTTCTCGTAAACAAAAAATACATGAGGTATAACAAAAAGAAAATTTCCCTCAAAAAAATTTTAAAACTATAATATATGTTAGAGAATGCACTAAGAATGAACTCCAATGTTTTTTTATCCATGTTTGGGAAATTCCACTAGTACAACTCCTAATAATAAGCTTGGTGGAATTTTATAGGAAAGGGACTTCTAACTGACCCTAACATGCTTTAAATGCGGTGGACATGCATGCCGGAAACATGTTGAGGATGCAAGTGGCCTAATGATCCAAAACTTTCACGGAGAAGAAAAAATCAAATTCTCAAGTGGTTGGATATTTACCAGAGCCAAACACCCCACTTTTTGCCTATCCATAAAAATCACAGATACTTTTTGGAATTATATCTCTCAGCATTTGTGCATTCACGTTTTGGATGTTCAAATTTTTTTTCAGATCCAAAACTCACTCTTCCATTTTTCTCGTAAACAAAATAGATATGATGCATAACCAAATGAAAATTTTACTCAAAAAAATTTGAAAACTATAATATATGTTAGAGAATGCACTAAAAATGAACTCCAAGGTTATTTTTATCCATGTTTGGGAAATTCCACTAGTTCAACTCCTCATAATAAGCTTGGTGGAATTTTATAGGAAAGGGACTTCTAACTGATCCTAACATGCTTTAAATGTGGTGGACATGCATGCCGGAAACATGTTGAGGATGCAAGTGGCCTAATGATCCAAAATTTTCAAGGAGAAGAAAAAATCAAATTCTCAAGTGGTTGGATATTTACCGGAACCAAACAACCCACTTTTTGCCTATCCATAAAAATCACAGATACTCTTTTGGAATTATATCTCTCAGCATTTGTGCATTTCCATTTTGGATGTTCAAATTGTTTTTCAGATCCAAAACTCACTCTCCCATTTTTCTCGTAAACAAAATAGATATGAGGCTTAACCAAATGAAACTTTTACTCAAAAAAAATTTGTAAACTATAATATATGTTAGAGAATGCACAAAAAATGAACTCCAAGGTTTTTTTTATCCATGTTTGAGAAATTCCATTAGTACAACTCCTAATAATAAGCTTGGTGGAATTTTATAGGAAAGGGACTTCTAACTGATCCTAGCATGCTTTAAATGTGGTGGACATGCATGCCGGAAACATGTTGAGGATGCAAGTGGCCTAATCATCCAAAACTTTCACGGAGTAGAACAAATCATATTCTCAAGTAGTCGGATATTTACCAGAGCCAAACAACCCACTTTTTGCCTATCCTTAAAAATCACAGATACTCTTTGGAATGATCTCCCTCAGAATTTGTGCATTTACATTTTTGATATTCAAAATATTTTTTCAGATCCAAAACTCAATCTCCCATTTTGCTCGTACAGAAAAAGATATGAGGAATAACAAAATGAAAATTTCAGTCAAAAAAATTTGAAAACTATAATAAATGTTAGTGAACGCACTAAAAATGAACTCCAAGTTTTTGTTATCCATGTTTGGGAAATTCCACTAGTACATCCCCAAATAATAAAATTGGAGGAATTTTATAGGAAAGGGACTTCTAACTGATCCTAACATGCTTTAAATGTGGTTGACAATTATGCCGGTAACATGTTGAGGATGCAAGTGGCCTAATGATCCAAAATTTTCAAGGACTAGAACAAATCATATTCTCAAGTAGTCGGATATTCACCAGAGCCAAACAACCCACTTTTTGCCTATCCTTAAAAATCACAGATACTTTTTCGAATTATCTCTCTCAACATTTGTGCATTTCCATTTTGGATGTCCAAATTTTTTTTCAGATCCAAAACTCTCGCTCCCATTTTTCTCGTAAACAAAAAATACATGAGGTATAACAAAAAGAAAATTTCCCTCAAAAAAATTTTAAAACTATAATATATGTTAGAGAATGCACTAAGAATGAACTCCAATGTTTTTTTATCCATGTTTGGGAAATTCCACTAGTACAACTCCTAATAATAAGCTTGGTGGAATTTTATAGGAAAGGGACTTCTAACTGACCCTAACATGCTTTAAATGCGGTGGACATGCATGCCGGAAACATGTTGAGGATGCAAGTGGCCTAATGATCCAAAACTTTCACGGAGAAGAAAAAATCAAATTCTCAAGTGGTTGGATATTTACCAGAGCCAAACACCCCACTTTTTGCCTATCCATAAAAATCACAGATACTTTTTGGAATTATATCTCTCAGCATTTGTGCATTCACGTTTTGGATGTTCAAATTTTTTTTCAGATCCAAAACTCACTCTTCCATTTTTCTCGTAAACAAAATAGATATGATGCATAACCAAATGAAAATTTTACTCAAAAAAATTTGAAAACTATAATATATGTTAGAGAATGCACTAAAAATGAACTCCAAGGTTATTTTTATCCATGTTTGGGAAATTCCACTAGTTCAACTCCTCATAATAAGCTTGGTGGAATTTTATAGGAAAGGGACTTCTAACTGATCCTAACATGCTTTAAATGTGGTGGACATGCATGCCGGAAACATGTTGAGGATGCAAGTGGCCTAATGATCCAAAATTTTCAAGGAGAAGAAAAAATCAAATTCTCAAGTGGTTGGATATTTACCGGAACCAAACAACCCACTTTTTGCCTATCCATAAAAATCACAGATACTCTTTTGGAATTATATCTCTCAGCATTTGTGCATTTCCATTTTGGATGTTCAAATTGTTTTTCAGATCCAAAACTCACTCTCCCATTTTTCTCGTAAACAAAATAGATATGAGGCTTAACCAAATGAAACTTTTACTCAAAAAAAATTTGTAAACTATAATATATGTTAGAGAATGCACAAAAAATGAACTCCAAGGTTTTTTTTATCCATGTTTGAGAAATTCCATTAGTACAACTCCTAATAATAAGCTTGGTGGAATTTTATAGGAAAGGGACTTCTAACTGATCCTAGCATGCTTTAAATGTGGTGGACATGCATGCCGGAAACATGTTGAGGATGCAAGTGGCCTAATCATCCAAAACTTTCACGGAGTAGAACAAATCATATTCTCAAGTAGTCGGATATTTACCAGAGCCAAACAACCCACTTTTTGCCTATCCTTAAAAATCACAGATACTCTTTGGAATGATCTCCCTCAGAATTTGTGCATTTACATTTTTGATATTCAAAATATTTTTTCAGATCCAAAACTCAATCTCCCATTTTGCTCGTACAGAAAAAGATATGAGGAATAACAAAATGAAAATTTCAGTCAAAAAAATTTGAAAACTATAATAAATGTTAGTGAACGCACTAAAAATGAACTCCAAGTTTTTGTTATCCATGTTTGGGAAATTCCACTAGTACATCCCCAAATAATAAAATTGGAGGAATTTTATAGGAAAGGGACTTCTAACTGATCCTAACATGCTTTAAATGTGGTTGACAATTATGCCGGTAACATGTTGAGGATGCAAGTGGCCTAATGATCCAAAATTTTCAAGGACTAGAACAAATCATATTCTCAAGTAGTCGGATATTCACCAGAGCCAAACAACCCACTTTTTGCCTATCCTTAAAAATCACAGATACTTTTTCGAATTATCTCTCTCAACATTTGTGCATTTCCATTTTGGATGTCCAAATTTTTTTTCAGATCCAAAACTCTCGCTCCCATTTTTCTCGTAAACAAAAAATACATGAGGTATAACAAAAAGAAAATTTCCCTCAAAAAAATTTTAAAACTATAATATATGTTAGAGAATGCACTAAGAATGAACTCCAATGTTTTTTTATCCATGTTTGGGAAATTCCACTAGTACAACTCCTAATAATAAGCTTGGTGGAATTTTATAGGAAAGGGACTTCTAACTGACCCTAACATGCTTTAAATGCGGTGGACATGCATGCCGGAAACATGTTGAGGATGCAAGTGGCCTAATGATCCAAAACTTTCACGGAGAAGAAAAAATCAAATTCTCAAGTGGTTGGATATTTACCAGAGCCAAACACCCCACTTTTTGCCTATCCATAAAAATCACAGATACTTTTTGGAATTATATCTCTCAGCATTTGTGCATTCACGTTTTGGATGTTCAAATTTTTTTTCAGATCCAAAACTCACTCTTCCATTTTTCTCGTAAACAAAATAGATATGATGCATAACCAAATGAAAATTTTACTCAAAAAAATTTGAAAACTATAATATATGTTAGAGAATGCACTAAAAATGAACTCCAAGGTTATTTTTATCCATGTTTGGGAAATTCCACTAGTTCAACTCCTCATAATAAGCTTGGTGGAATTTTATAGGAAAGGGACTTCTAACTGATCCTAACATGCTTTAAATGTGGTGGACATGCATGCCGGAAACATGTTGAGGATGCAAGTGGCCTAATGATCCAAAATTTTCAAGGAGAAGAAAAAATCAAATTCTCAAGTGGTTGGATATTTACCGGAACCAAACAACCCACTTTTTGCCTATCCATAAAAATCACAGATACTCTTTTGGAATTATATCTCTCAGCATTTGTGCATTTCCATTTTGGATGTTCAAATTGTTTTTCAGATCCAAAACTCACTCTCCCATTTTTCTCGTAAACAAAATAGATATGAGGCTTAACCAAATGAAACTTTTACTCAAAAAAAATTTGTAAACTATAATATATGTTAGAGAATGCACAAAAAATGAACTCCAAGGTTTTTTTTATCCATGTTTGAGAAATTCCATTAGTACAACTCCTAATAATAAGCTTGGTGGAATTTTATAGGAAAGGGACTTCTAACTGATCCTAGCATGCTTTAAATGTGGTGGACATGCATGCCGGAAACATGTTGAGGATGCAAGTGGCCTAATCATCCAAAACTTTCACGGAGTAGAACAAATCATATTCTCAAGTAGTCGGATATTTACCAGAGCCAAACAACCCACTTTTTGCCTATCCTTAAAAATCACAGATACTCTTTGGAATGATCTCCCTCAGAATTTGTGCATTTACATTTTTGATATTCAAAATATTTTTTCAGATCCAAAACTCAATCTCCCATTTTGCTCGTACAGAAAAAGATATGAGGAATAACAAAATGAAAATTTCAGTCAAAAAAATTTGAAAACTATAATAAATGTTAGTGAACGCACTAAAAATGAACTCCAAGTTTTTGTTATCCATGTTTGGGAAATTCCACTAGTACATCCCCAAATAATAAAATTGGAGGAATTTTATAGGAAAGGGACTTCTAACTGATCCTAACATGCTTTAAATGTGGTTGACAATTATGCCGGTAACATGTTGAGGATGCAAGTGGCCTAATGATCCAAAATTTTCAAGGACTAGAACAAATCATATTCTCAAGTAGTCGGATATTCACCAGAGCCAAACAACCCACTTTTTGCCTATCCTTAAAAATCACAGATACTTTTTCGAATTATCTCTCTCAACATTTGTGCATTTCCATTTTGGATGTCCAAATTTTTTTTCAGATCCAAAACTCTCGCTCCCATTTTTCTCGTAAACAAAAAATACATGAGGTATAACAAAAAGAAAATTTCCCTCAAAAAAATTTTAAAACTATAATATATGTTAGAGAATGCACTAAGAATGAACTCCAATGTTTTTTTATCCATGTTTGGGAAATTCCACTAGTACAACTCCTAATAATAAGCTTGGTGGAATTTTATAGGAAAGGGACTTCTAACTGACCCTAACATGCTTTAAATGCGGTGGACATGCATGCCGGAAACATGTTGAGGATGCAAGTGGCCTAATGATCCAAAACTTTCACGGAGAAGAAAAAATCAAATTCTCAAGTGGTTGGATATTTACCAGAGCCAAACACCCCACTTTTTGCCTATCCATAAAAATCACAGATACTTTTTGGAATTATATCTCTCAGCATTTGTGCATTCACGTTTTGGATGTTCAAATTTTTTTTCAGATCCAAAACTCACTCTTCCATTTTTCTCGTAAACAAAATAGATATGATGCATAACCAAATGAAAATTTTACTCAAAAAAATTTGAAAACTATAATATATGTTAGAGAATGCACTAAAAATGAACTCCAAGGTTATTTTTATCCATGTTTGGGAAATTCCACTAGTTCAACTCCTCATAATAAGCTTGGTGGAATTTTATAGGAAAGGGACTTCTAACTGATCCTAACATGCTTTAAATGTGGTGGACATGCATGCCGGAAACATGTTGAGGATGCAAGTGGCCTAATGATCCAAAATTTTCAAGGAGAAGAAAAAATCAAATTCTCAAGTGGTTGGATATTTACCGGAACCAAACAACCCACTTTTTGCCTATCCATAAAAATCACAGATACTCTTTTGGAATTATATCTCTCAGCATTTGTGCATTTCCATTTTGGATGTTCAAATTGTTTTTCAGATCCAAAACTCACTCTCCCATTTTTCTCGTAAACAAAATAGATATGAGGCTTAACCAAATGAAACTTTTACTCAAAAAAAATTTGTAAACTATAATATATGTTAGAGAATGCACAAAAAATGAACTCCAAGGTTTTTTTTATCCATGTTTGAGAAATTCCATTAGTACAACTCCTAATAATAAGCTTGGTGGAATTTTATAGGAAAGGGACTTCTAACTGATCCTAGCATGCTTTAAATGTGGTGGACATGCATGCCGGAAACATGTTGAGGATGCAAGTGGCCTAATCATCCAAAACTTTCACGGAGTAGAACAAATCATATTCTCAAGTAGTCGGATATTTACCAGAGCCAAACAACCCACTTTTTGCCTATCCTTAAAAATCACAGATACTCTTTGGAATGATCTCCCTCAGAATTTGTGCATTTACATTTTTGATATTCAAAATATTTTTTCAGATCCAAAACTCAATCTCCCATTTTGCTCGTACAGAAAAAGATATGAGGAATAACAAAATGAAAATTTCAGTCAAAAAAATTTGAAAACTATAATAAATGTTAGTGAACGCACTAAAAATGAACTCCAAGTTTTTGTTATCCATGTTTGGGAAATTCCACTAGTACATCCCCAAATAATAAAATTGGAGGAATTTTATAGGAAAGGGACTTCTAACTGATCCTAACATGCTTTAAATGTGGTTGACAATTATGCCGGTAACATGTTGAGGATGCAAGTGGCCTAATGATCCAAAATTTTCAAGGACTAGAACAAATCATATTCTCAAGTAGTCGGATATTCACCAGAGCCAAACAACCCACTTTTTGCCTATCCTTAAAAATCACAGATACTTTTTCGAATTATCTCTCTCAACATTTGTGCATTTCCATTTTGGATGTCCAAATTTTTTTTCAGATCCAAAACTCTCGCTCCCATTTTTCTCGTAAACAAAAAATACATGAGGTATAACAAAAAGAAAATTTCCCTCAAAAAAATTTTAAAACTATAATATATGTTAGAGAATGCACTAAGAATGAACTCCAATGTTTTTTTATCCATGTTTGGGAAATTCCACTAGTACAACTCCTAATAATAAGCTTGGTGGAATTTTATAGGAAAGGGACTTCTAACTGACCCTAACATGCTTTAAATGCGGTGGACATGCATGCCGGAAACATGTTGAGGATGCAAGTGGCCTAATGATCCAAAACTTTCACGGAGAAGAAAAAATCAAATTCTCAAGTGGTTGGATATTTACCAGAGCCAAACACCCCACTTTTTGCCTATCCATAAAAATCACAGATACTTTTTGGAATTATATCTCTCAGCATTTGTGCATTCACGTTTTGGATGTTCAAATTTTTTTTCAGATCCAAAACTCACTCTTCCATTTTTCTCGTAAACAAAATAGATATGATGCATAACCAAATGAAAATTTTACTCAAAAAAATTTGAAAACTATAATATATGTTAGAGAATGCACTAAAAATGAACTCCAAGGTTATTTTTATCCATGTTTGGGAAATTCCACTAGTTCAACTCCTCATAATAAGCTTGGTGGAATTTTATAGGAAAGGGACTTCTAACTGATCCTAACATGCTTTAAATGTGGTGGACATGCATGCCGGAAACATGTTGAGGATGCAAGTGGCCTAATGATCCAAAATTTTCAAGGAGAAGAAAAAATCAAATTCTCAAGTGGTTGGATATTTACCGGAACCAAACAACCCACTTTTTGCCTATCCATAAAAATCACAGATACTCTTTTGGAATTATATCTCTCAGCATTTGTGCATTTCCATTTTGGATGTTCAAATTGTTTTTCAGATCCAAAACTCACTCTCCCATTTTTCTCGTAAACAAAATAGATATGAGGCTTAACCAAATGAAACTTTTACTCAAAAAAAATTTGTAAACTATAATATATGTTAGAGAATGCACAAAAAATGAACTCCAAGGTTTTTTTTATCCATGTTTGAGAAATTCCATTAGTACAACTCCTAATAATAAGCTTGGTGGAATTTTATAGGAAAGGGACTTCTAACTGATCCTAGCATGCTTTAAATGTGGTGGACATGCATGCCGGAAACATGTTGAGGATGCAAGTGGCCTAATCATCCAAAACTTTCACGGAGTAGAACAAATCATATTCTCAAGTAGTCGGATATTTACCAGAGCCAAACAACCCACTTTTTGCCTATCCTTAAAAATCACAGATACTCTTTGGAATGATCTCCCTCAGAATTTGTGCATTTACATTTTTGATATTCAAAATATTTTTTCAGATCCAAAACTCAATCTCCCATTTTGCTCGTACAGAAAAAGATATGAGGAATAACAAAATGAAAATTTCAGTCAAAAAAATTTGAAAACTATAATAAATGTTAGTGAACGCACTAAAAATGAACTCCAAGTTTTTGTTATCCATGTTTGGGAAATTCCACTAGTACATCCCCAAATAATAAAATTGGAGGAATTTTATAGGAAAGGGACTTCTAACTGATCCTAACATGCTTTAAATGTGGTTGACAATTATGCCGGTAACATGTTGAGGATGCAAGTGGCCTAATGATCCAAAATTTTCAAGGACTAGAACAAATCATATTCTCAAGTAGTCGGATATTCACCAGAGCCAAACAACCCACTTTTTGCCTATCCTTAAAAATCACAGATACTTTTTCGAATTATCTCTCTCAACATTTGTGCATTTCCATTTTGGATGTCCAAATTTTTTTTCAGATCCAAAACTCTCGCTCCCATTTTTCTCGTAAACAAAAAATACATGAGGTATAACAAAAAGAAAATTTCCCTCAAAAAAATTTTAAAACTATAATATATGTTAGAGAATGCACTAAGAATGAACTCCAATGTTTTTTTATCCATGTTTGGGAAATTCCACTAGTACAACTCCTAATAATAAGCTTGGTGGAATTTTATAGGAAAGGGACTTCTAACTGATCCTAACATGCTTTAAATGCGGTGGACATGCATGCCGGAAACATGTTGAGGATGCAAGTGGCCTAATGATCCAAAACTTTCACGGAGAAGAAAAAATCAAATTCTCAAGTGGTTGGATATTTACCAGAGCCAAACACCCCACTTTTTGCCTATCCATAAAAATCACAGATACTTTTTGGAATTATATCTCTCAGCATTTGTGCATTCACGTTTTGGATGTTCAAATTTTTTTTCAGATCCAAAACTCACTCTTCCATTTTTCTCGTAAACAAAATAGATATGATGCATAACCAAATGAAAATTTTACTCAAAAAAATTTGAAAACTATAATATATGTTAGAGAATGCACTAAAAATGAACTCCAAGGTTATTTTTATCCATGTTTGGGAAATTCCACTAGTTCAACTCCTCATAAAATAAGCTTGGTGGAATTTTATAGGAAAGGGACTTCTAACTGATCCTAACATGCTTTAAATGTGGTGGACATGCATGCCGGAAACATGTTGAGGATGCAAGTGGCCTAATGATCCAAAATTTTCAAGGAGAAGAAAAAATCAAATTCTCAAGTGGTTGGATATTTACCGGAACCAAACAACCCACTTTTTGCCTATCCATAAAAATCACAGATACTCTTTTGGAATTATATCTCTCAGCATTTGTGCATTTCCATTTTGGATGTTCAAATTGTTTTTCAGATCCAAAACTCACTCTCCCATTTTTCTCGTAAACAAAATAGATATGAGGCTTAACCAAATGAAACTTTTACTCAAAAAAATTTGTAAACTATAATATATGTTAGAGAATGCACAAAAAATGAACTCCAAGGTTTTTTTTATCCATGTTTGAGAAATTCCATTAGTACAACTCCTAATAATAAGCTTGGTGGAATTTTATAGGAAAGGGACTTCTAACTGATCCTAGCATGCTTTAAATGTGGTGGACATGCATGCCGGAAACATGTTGAGGATGCAAGTGGCCTAATCATCCAAAACTTTCACGGAGTAGAACAAATCATATTCTCAAGTAGTCGGATATTTACCAGAGCCAAACAACCCACTTTTTGCCTATCCTTAAAAATCACAGATACTCTTTGGAATGATCTCCCTCAGAATTTGTGCATTTACATTTTTGATATTCAAAATATTTTTTCAGATCCAAAACTCAATCTCCCATTTTGCTCGTACAGAAAAAGATATGAGGAATAACAAAATGAAAATTTCAGTCAAAAAAATTTGAAAACTATAATAAATGTTAGTGAACGCACTAAAAATGAACTCCAAGTTTTTGTTATCCATGTTTGGGAAATTCCACTAGTACATCCCCAAATAATAAAATTGGAGGAATTTTATAGGAAAGGGACTTCTAACTGATCCTAACATGCTTTAAATGTGGTTGACAATTATGCCGGTAACATGTTGAGGATGCAAGTGGCCTAATGATCCAAAATTTTCAAGGACTAGAACAAATCATATTCTCAAGTAGTCGGATATTCACCAGAGCCAAACAACCCACTTTTTGCCTATCCTTAAAAATCACAGATACTTTTTCGAATTATCTCTCTCAACATTTGTGCATTTCCATTTTGGATGTCCAAATTTTTTTTCAGATCCAAAACTCTCGCTCCCATTTTTCTCGTAAACAAAAAATACATGAGGTATAACAAAAAGAAAATTTCCCTCAAAAAAATTTTAAAACTATAATATATGTTAGAGAATGCACTAAGAATGAACTCCAATGTTTTTTTATCCATGTTTGGGAAATTCCACTAGTACAACTCCTAATAATAAGCTTGGTGGAATTTTATAGGAAAGGGACTTCTAACTGATCCTAACATGCTTTAAATGCGGTGGACATGCATGCCGGAAACATGTTGAGGATGCAAGTGGCCTAATGATCCAAAACTTTCACGGAGAAGAAAAAATCAAATTCTCAAGTGGTTGGATATTTACCAGAGCCAAACACCCCACTTTTTGCCTATCCATAAAAATCACAGATACTTTTTGGAATTATATCTCTCAGCATTTGTGCATTCACGTTTTGGATGTTCAAATTTTTTTTCAGATCCAAAACTCACTCTTCCATTTTTCTCGTAAACAAAATAGATATGATGCATAACCAAATGAAAATTTTACTCAAAAAAATTTGAAAACTATAATATATGTTAGAGAATGCACTAAAAATGAACTCCAAGGTTATTTTTATCCATGTTTGGGAAATTCCACTAGTTCAACTCCTCATAAAATAAGCTTGGTGGAATTTTATAGGAAAGGGACTTCTAACTGATCCTAACATGCTTTAAATGTGGTGGACATGCATGCCGGAAACATGTTGAGGATGCAAGTGGCCTAATGATCCAAAATTTTCAAGGAGAAGAAAAAATCAAATTCTCAAGTGGTTGGATATTTACCGGAACCAAACAACCCACTTTTTGCCTATCCATAAAAATCACAGATACTCTTTTGGAATTATATCTCTCAGCATTTGTGCATTTCCATTTTGGATGTTCAAATTGTTTTTCAGATCCAAAACTCACTCTCCCATTTTTCTCGTAAACAAAATAGATATGAGGCTTAACCAAATGAAACTTTTACTCAAAAAAATTTGTAAACTATAATATATGTTAGAGAATGCACAAAAAATGAACTCCAAGGTTTTTTTTATCCATGTTTGAGAAATTCCATTAGTACAACTCCTAATAATAAGCTTGGTGGAATTTTATAGGAAAGGGACTTCTAACTGATCCTAGCATGCTTTAAATGTGGTGGACATGCATGCCGGAAACATGTTGAGGATGCAAGTGGCCTAATCATCCAAAACTTTCACGGAGTAGAACAAATCATATTCTCAAGTAGTCGGATATTTACCAGAGCCAAACAACCCACTTTTTGCCTATCCTTAAAAATCACAGATACTCTTTGGAATGATCTCCCTCAGAATTTGTGCATTTACATTTTTGATATTCAAAATATTTTTTCAGATCCAAAACTCAATCTCCCATTTTGCTCGTACAGAAAAAGATATGAGGAATAACAAAATGAAAATTTCAGTCAAAAAAATTTGAAAACTATAATAAATGTTAGTGAACGCACTAAAAATGAACTCCAAGTTTTTGTTATCCATGTTTGGGAAATTCCACTAGTACATCCCCAAATAATAAAATTGGAGGAATTTTATAGGAAAGGGACTTCTAACTGATCCTAACATGCTTTAAATGTGGTTGACAATTATGCCGGTAACATGTTGAGGATGCAAGTGGCCTAATGATCCAAAATTTTCAAGGACTAGAACAAATCATATTCTCAAGTAGTCGGATATTCACCAGAGCCAAACAACCCACTTTTTGCCTATCCTTAAAAATCACAGATACTTTTTCGAATTATCTCTCTCAACATTTGTGCATTTCCATTTTGGATGTCCAAATTTTTTTTCAGATCCAAAACTCTCGCTCCCATTTTTCTCGTAAACAAAAAATACATGAGGTATAACAAAAAGAAAATTTCCCTCAAAAAAATTTTAAAACTATAATATATGTTAGAGAATGCACTAAGAATGAACTCCAATGTTTTTTTATCCATGTTTGGGAAATTCCACTAGTACAACTCCTAATAATAAGCTTGGTGGAATTTTATAGGAAAGGGACTTCTAACTGATCCTAACATGCTTTAAATGCGGTGGACATGCATGCCGGAAACATGTTGAGGATGCAAGTGGCCTAATGATCCAAAACTTTCACGGAGAAGAAAAAATCAAATTCTCAAGTGGTTGGATATTTACCAGAGCCAAACACCCCACTTTTTGCCTATCCATAAAAATCACAGATACTTTTTGGAATTATATCTCTCAGCATTTGTGCATTCACGTTTTGGATGTTCAAATTTTTTTTCAGATCCAAAACTCACTCTTCCATTTTTCTCGTAAACAAAATAGATATGATGCATAACCAAATGAAAATTTTACTCAAAAAAATTTGAAAACTATAATATATGTTAGAGAATGCACTAAAAATGAACTCCAAGGTTATTTTTATCCATGTTTGGGAAATTCCACTAGTTCAACTCCTCATAAAATAAGCTTGGTGGAATTTTATAGGAAAGGGACTTCTAACTGATCCTAACATGCTTTAAATGTGGTGGACATGCATGCCGGAAACATGTTGAGGATGCAAGTGGCCTAATGATCCAAAATTTTCAAGGAGAAGAAAAAATCAAATTCTCAAGTGGTTGGATATTTACCGGAACCAAACAACCCACTTTTTGCCTATCCATAAAAATCACAGATACTCTTTTGGAATTATATCTCTCAGCATTTGTGCATTTCCATTTTGGATGTTCAAATTGTTTTTCAGATCCAAAACTCACTCTCCCATTTTTCTCGTAAACAAAATAGATATGAGGCTTAACCAAATGAAACTTTTACTCAAAAAAATTTGTAAACTATAATATATGTTAGAGAATGCACAAAAAATGAACTCCAAGGTTTTTTTTATCCATGTTTGAGAAATTCCATTAGTACAACTCCTAATAATAAGCTTGGTGGAATTTTATAGGAAAGGGACTTCTAACTGATCCTAGCATGCTTTAAATGTGGTGGACATGCATGCCGGAAACATGTTGAGGATGCAAGTGGCCTAATCATCCAAAACTTTCACGGAGTAGAACAAATCATATTCTCAAGTAGTCGGATATTTACCAGAGCCAAACAACCCACTTTTTGCCTATCCTTAAAAATCACAGATACTCTTTGGAATGATCTCCCTCAGAATTTGTGCATTTACATTTTTGATATTCAAAATATTTTTTCAGATCCAAAACTCAATCTCCCATTTTGCTCGTACACAAAAAGATATGAGGAATAACAAAATGAAAATTTCAGTCAAAAAAATTTGAAAACTATAATAAATGTTAGTGAACGCACTAAAAATGAACTCCAAGTTTTTGTTATCCATGTTTGGGAAATTCCACTAGTACATCCCCAAATAATAAAATTGGAGGAATTTTATAGGAAAGGGACTTCTAACTGATCCTAACATGCTTTAAATGTGGTTGACAATTATGCCGGTAACATGTTGAGGATGCAAGTGGCCTAATGATCCAAAATTTTCAAGGACTAGAACAAATCATATTCTCAAGTAGTCGGATATTCACCAGAGCCAAACAACCCACTTTTTGCCTATCCTTAAAAATCACAGATACTTTTTCGAATTATCTCTCTCAACATTTGTGCATTTCCATTTTGGATGTCCAAATTTTTTTTCAGATCCAAAACTCTCGCTCCCATTTTTCTCGTAAACAAAAAATACATGAGGTATAACAAAAAGAAAATTTCCCTCAAAAAAATTTTAAAACTATAATATATGTTAGAGAATGCACTAAGAATGAACTCCAATGTTTTTTTATCCATGTTTGGGAAATTCCACTAGTACAACTCCTAATAATAAGCTTGGTGGAATTTTATAGGAAAGGGACTTCTAACTGATCCTAACATGCTTTAAATGCGGTGGACATGCATGCCGGAAACATGTTGAGGATGCAAGTGGCCTAATGATCCAAAACTTTCACGGAGAAGAAAAAATCAAATTCTCAAGTGGTTGGATATTTACCAGAGCCAAACACCCCACTTTTTGCCTATCCATAAAAATCACAGATACTTTTTGGAATTATATCTCTCAGCATTTGTGCATTCACGTTTTGGATGTTCAAATTTTTTTTCAGATCCAAAACTCACTCTTCCATTTTTCTCGTAAACAAAATAGATATGATGCATAACCAAATGAAAATTTTACTCAAAAAAATTTGAAAACTATAATATATGTTAGAGAATGCACTAAAAATGAACTCCAAGGTTATTTTTATCCATGTTTGGGAAATTCCACTAGTTCAACTCCTCATAAAATAAGCTTGGTGGAATTTTATAGGAAAGGGACTTCTAACTGATCCTAACATGCTTTAAATGTGGTGGACATGCATGCCGGAAACATGTTGAGGATGCAAGTGGCCTAATGATCCAAAATTTTCAAGGAGAAGAAAAAATCAAATTCTCAAGTGGTTGGATATTTACCGGAACCAAACAACCCACTTTTTGCCTATCCATAAAAATCACAGATACTCTTTTGGAATTATATCTCTCAGCATTTGTGCATTTCCATTTTGGATGTTCAAATTGTTTTTCAGATCCAAAACTCACTCTCCCATTTTTCTCGTAAACAAAATAGATATGAGGCTTAACCAAATGAAACTTTTACTCAAAAAAATTTGTAAACTATAATATATGTTAGAGAATGCACAAAAAATGAACTCCAAGGTTTTTTTTATCCATGTTTGAGAAATTCCATTAGTACAACTCCTAATAATAAGCTTGGTGGAATTTTATAGGAAAGGGACTTCTAACTGATCCTAGCATGCTTTAAATGTGGTGGACATGCATGCCGGAAACATGTTGAGGATGCAAGTGGCCTAATCATCCAAAACTTTCACGGAGTAGAACAAATCATATTCTCAAGTAGTCGGATATTTACCAGAGCCAAACAACCCACTTTTTGCCTATCCTTAAAAATCACAGATACTCTTTGGAATGATCTCCCTCAGAATTTGTGCATTTACATTTTTGATATTCAAAATATTTTTTCAGATCCAAAACTCAATCTCCCATTTTGCTCGTACACAAAAAGATATGAGGAATAACAAAATGAAAATTTCAGTCAAAAAAATTTGAAAACTATAATAAATGTTAGTGAACGCACTAAAAATGAACTCCAAGTTTTTGTTATCCATGTTTGGGAAATTCCACTAGTACATCCCCAAATAATAAAATTGGAGGAATTTTATAGGAAAGGGACTTCTAACTGATCCTAACATGCTTTAAATGTGGTTGACAATTATGCCGGTAACATGTTGAGGATGCAAGTGGCCTAATGATCCAAAATTTTCAAGGACTAGAACAAATCATATTCTCAAGTAGTCGGATATTCACCAGAGCCAAACAACCCACTTTTTGCCTATCCTTAAAAATCACAGATACTTTTTCGAATTATCTCTCTCAACATTTGTGCATTTCCATTTTGGATGTCCAAATTTTTTTTCAGATCCAAAACTCTCGCTCCCATTTTTCTCGTAAACAAAAAATACATGAGGTATAACAAAAAGAAAATTTCCCTCAAAAAAATTTTAAAACTATAATATATGTTAGAGAATGCACTAAGAATGAACTCCAATGTTTTTTTATCCATGTTTGGGAAATTCCACTAGTACAACTCCTAATAATAAGCTTGGTGGAATTTTATAGGAAAGGGACTTCTAACTGATCCTAACATGCTTTAAATGCGGTGGACATGCATGCCGGAAACATGTTGAGGATGCAAGTGGCCTAATGATCCAAAACTTTCACGGAGAAGAAAAAATCAAATTCTCAAGTGGTTGGATATTTACCAGAGCCAAACACCCCACTTTTTGCCTATCCATAAAAATCACAGATACTTTTTGGAATTATATCTCTCAGCATTTGTGCATTCACGTTTTGGATGTTCAAATTTTTTTTCAGATCCAAAACTCACTCTTCCATTTTTCTCGTAAACAAAATAGATATGATGCATAACCAAATGAAAATTTTACTCAAAAAAATTTGAAAACTATAATATATGTTAGAGAATGCACTAAAAATGAACTCCAAGGTTATTTTTATCCATGTTTGGGAAATTCCACTAGTTCAACTCCTCATAAAATAAGCTTGGTGGAATTTTATAGGAAAGGGACTTCTAACTGATCCTAACATGCTTTAAATGTGGTGGACATGCATGCCGGAAACATGTTGAGGATGCAAGTGGCCTAATGATCCAAAATTTTCAAGGAGAAGAAAAAATCAAATTCTCAAGTGGTTGGATATTTACCGGAACCAAACAACCCACTTTTTGCCTATCCATAAAAATCACAGATACTCTTTTGGAATTATATCTCTCAGCATTTGTGCATTTCCATTTTGGATGTTCAAATTGTTTTTCAGATCCAAAACTCACTCTCCCATTTTTCTCGTAAACAAAATAGATATGAGGCTTAACCAAATGAAACTTTTACTCAAAAAAATTTGTAAACTATAATATATGTTAGAGAATGCACAAAAAATGAACTCCAAGGTTTTTTTTATCCATGTTTGAGAAATTCCATTAGTACAACTCCTAATAATAAGCTTGGTGGAATTTTATAGGAAAGGGACTTCTAACTGATCCTAGCATGCTTTAAATGTGGTGGACATGCATGCCGGAAACATGTTGAGGATGCAAGTGGCCTAATCATCCAAAACTTTCACGGAGTAGAACAAATCATATTCTCAAGTAGTCGGATATTTACCAGAGCCAAACAACCCACTTTTTGCCTATCCTTAAAAATCACAGATACTCTTTGGAATGATCTCCCTCAGAATTTGTGCATTTACATTTTTGATATTCAAAATATTTTTTCAGATCCAAAACTCAATCTCCCATTTTGCTCGTACAGAAAAAGATATGAGGAATAACAAAATGAAAATTTCAGTCAAAAAAATTTGAAAACTATAATAAATGTTAGTGAACGCACTAAAAATGAACTCCAAGTTTTTGTTATCCATGTTTGGGAAATTCCACTAGTACATCCCCAAATAATAAAATTGGAGGAATTTTATAGGAAAGGGACTTCTAACTGATCCTAACATGCTTTAAATGTGGTTGACAATTATGCCGGTAACATGTTGAGGATGCAAGTGGCCTAATGATCCAAAATTTTCAAGGACTAGAACAAATCATATTCTCAAGTAGTCGGATATTCACCAGAGCCAAACAACCCACTTTTTGCCTATCCTTAAAAATCACAGATACTTTTTCGAATTATCTCTCTCAACATTTGTGCATTTCCATTTTGGATGTCCAAATTTTTTTTCAGATCCAAAACTCTCGCTCCCATTTTTCTCGTAAACAAAAAATACATGAGGTATAACAAAAAGAAAATTTCCCTCAAAAAAATTTTAAAACTATAATATATGTTAGAGAATGCACTAAGAATGAACTCCAATGTTTTTTTATCCATGTTTGGGAAATTCCACTAGTACAACTCCTAATAATAAGCTTGGTGGAATTTTATAGGAAAGGGACTTCTAACTGATCCTAACATGCTTTAAATGCGGTGGACATGCATGCCGGAAACATGTTGAGGATGCAAGTGGCCTAATGATCCAAAACTTTCACGGAGAAGAAAAAATCAAATTCTCAAGTGGTTGGATATTTACCAGAGCCAAACACCCCACTTTTTGCCTATCCATAAAAATCACAGATACTTTTTGGAATTATATCTCTCAGCATTTGTGCATTCACGTTTTGGATGTTCAAATTTTTTTTCAGATCCAAAACTCACTCTTCCATTTTTCTCGTAAACAAAATAGATATGATGCATAACCAAATGAAAATTTTACTCAAAAAAATTTGAAAACTATAATATATGTTAGAGAATGCACTAAAAATGAACTCCAAGGTTATTTTTATCCATGTTTGGGAAATTCCACTAGTTCAACTCCTCATAAAATAAGCTTGGTGGAATTTTATAGGAAAGGGACTTCTAACTGATCCTAACATGCTTTAAATGTGGTGGACATGCATGCCGGAAACATGTTGAGGATGCAAGTGGCCTAATGATCCAAAATTTTCAAGGAGAAGAAAAAATCAAATTCTCAAGTGGTTGGATATTTACCGGAACCAAACAACCCACTTTTTGCCTATCCATAAAAATCACAGATACTCTTTTGGAATTATATCTCTCAGCATTTGTGCATTTCCATTTTGGATGTTCAAATTGTTTTTCAGATCCAAAACTCACTCTCCCATTTTTCTCGTAAACAAAATAGATATGAGGCTTAACCAAATGAAACTTTTACTCAAAAAAATTTGTAAACTATAATATATGTTAGAGAATGCACAAAAAATGAACTCCAAGGTTTTTTTTATCCATGTTTGAGAAATTCCATTAGTACAACTCCTAATAATAAGCTTGGTGGAATTTTATAGGAAAGGGACTTCTAACTGATCCTAGCATGCTTTAAATGTGGTGGACATGCATGCCGGAAACATGTTGAGGATGCAAGTGGCCTAATCATCCAAAACTTTCACGGAGTAGAACAAATCATATTCTCAAGTAGTCGGATATTTACCAGAGCCAAACAACCCACTTTTTGCCTATCCTTAAAAATCACAGATACTCTTTGGAATGATCTCCCTCAGAATTTGTGCATTTACATTTTTGATATTCAAAATATTTTTTCAGATCCAAAACTCAATCTCCCATTTTGCTCGTACACAAAAAGATATGAGGAATAACAAAATGAAAATTTCAGTCAAAAAAATTTGAAAACTATAATAAATGTTAGTGAACGCACTAAAAATGAACTCCAAGTTTTTGTTATCCATGTTTGGGAAATTCCACTAGTACATCCCCAAATAATAAAATTGGAGGAATTTTATAGGAAAGGGACTTCTAACTGATCCTAACATGCTTTAAATGTGGTTGACAATTATGCCGGTAACATGTTGAGGATGCAAGTGGCCTAATGATCCAAAATTTTCAAGGACTAGAACAAATCATATTCTCAAGTAGTCGGATATTCACCAGAGCCAAACAACCCACTTTTTGCCTATCCTTAAAAATCACAGATACTTTTTCGAATTATCTCTCTCAACATTTGTGCATTTCCATTTTGGATGTCCAAATTTTTTTTCAGATCCAAAACTCTCGCTCCCATTTTTCTCGTAAACAAAAAATACATGAGGTATAACAAAAAGAAAATTTCCCTCAAAAAAATTTTAAAACTATAATATATGTTAGAGAATGCACTAAGAATGAACTCCAATGTTTTTTTATCCATGTTTGGGAAATTCCACTAGTACAACTCCTAATAATAAGCTTGGTGGAATTTTATAGGAAAGGGACTTCTAACTGATCCTAACATGCTTTAAATGCGGTGGACATGCATGCCGGAAACATGTTGAGGATGCAAGTGGCCTAATGATCCAAAACTTTCACGGAGAAGAAAAAATCAAATTCTCAAGTGGTTGGATATTTACCAGAGCCAAACACCCCACTTTTTGCCTATCCATAAAAATCACAGATACTTTTTGGAATTATATCTCTCAGCATTTGTGCATTCACGTTTTGGATGTTCAAATTTTTTTTCAGATCCAAAACTCACTCTTCCATTTTTCTCGTAAACAAAATAGATATGATGCATAACCAAATGAAAATTTTACTCAAAAAAATTTGAAAACTATAATATATGTTAGAGAATGCACTAAAAATGAACTCCAAGGTTATTTTTATCCATGTTTGGGAAATTCCACTAGTTCAACTCCTCATAAAATAAGCTTGGTGGAATTTTATAGGAAAGGGACTTCTAACTGATCCTAACATGCTTTAAATGTGGTGGACATGCATGCCGGAAACATGTTGAGGATGCAAGTGGCCTAATGATCCAAAATTTTCAAGGAGAAGAAAAAATCAAATTCTCAAGTGGTTGGATATTTACCGGAACCAAACAACCCACTTTTTGCCTATCCATAAAAATCACAGATACTCTTTTGGAATTATATCTCTCAGCATTTGTGCATTTCCATTTTGGATGTTCAAATTGTTTTTCAGATCCAAAACTCACTCTCCCATTTTTCTCGTAAACAAAATAGATATGAGGCTTAACCAAATGAAACTTTTACTCAAAAAAATTTGTAAACTATAATATATGTTAGAGAATGCACAAAAAATGAACTCCAAGGTTTTTTTTATCCATGTTTGAGAAATTCCATTAGTACAACTCCTAATAATAAGCTTGGTGGAATTTTATAGGAAAGGGACTTCTAACTGATCCTAGCATGCTTTAAATGTGGTGGACATGCATGCCGGAAACATGTTGAGGATGCAAGTGGCCTAATCATCCAAAACTTTCACGGAGTAGAACAAATCATATTCTCAAGTAGTCGGATATTTACCAGAGCCAAACAACCCACTTTTTGCCTATCCTTAAAAATCACAGATACTCTTTGGAATGATCTCCCTCAGAATTTGTGCATTTACATTTTTGATATTCAAAATATTTTTTCAGATCCAAAACTCAATCTCCCATTTTGCTCGTACACAAAAAGATATGAGGAATAACAAAATGAAAATTTCAGTCAAAAAAATTTGAAAACTATAATAAATGTTAGTGAACGCACTAAAAATGAACTCCAAGTTTTTGTTATCCATGTTTGGGAAATTCCACTAGTACATCCCCAAATAATAAAATTGGAGGAATTTTATAGGAAAGGGACTTCTAACTGATCCTAACATGCTTTAAATGTGGTTGACAATTATGCCGGTAACATGTTGAGGATGCAAGTGGCCTAATGATCCAAAATTTTCAAGGACTAGAACAAATCATATTCTCAAGTAGTCGGATATTCACCAGAGCCAAACAACCCACTTTTTGCCTATCCTTAAAAATCACAGATACTTTTTCGAATTATCTCTCTCAACATTTGTGCATTTCCATTTTGGATGTCCAAATTTTTTTTCAGATCCAAAACTCTCGCTCCCATTTTTCTCGTAAACAAAAAATACATGAGGTATAACAAAAAGAAAATTTCCCTCAAAAAAATTTTAAAACTATAATATATGTTAGAGAATGCACTAAGAATGAACTCCAATGTTTTTTTATCCATGTTTGGGAAATTCCACTAGTACAACTCCTAATAATAAGCTTGGTGGAATTTTATAGGAAAGGGACTTCTAACTGATCCTAACATGCTTTAAATGCGGTGGACATGCATGCCGGAAACATGTTGAGGATGCAAGTGGCCTAATGATCCAAAACTTTCACGGAGAAGAAAAAATCAAATTCTCAAGTGGTTGGATATTTACCAGAGCCAAACACCCCACTTTTTGCCTATCCATAAAAATCACAGATACTTTTTGGAATTATATCTCTCAGCATTTGTGCATTCACGTTTTGGATGTTCAAATTTTTTTTCAGATCCAAAACTCACTCTTCCATTTTTCTCGTAAACAAAATAGATATGATGCATAACCAAATGAAAATTTTACTCAAAAAAATTTGAAAACTATAATATATGTTAGAGAATGCACTAAAAATGAACTCCAAGGTTATTTTTATCCATGTTTGGGAAATTCCACTAGTTCAACTCCTCATAAAATAAGCTTGGTGGAATTTTATAGGAAAGGGACTTCTAACTGATCCTAACATGCTTTAAATGTGGTGGACATGCATGCCGGAAACATGTTGAGGATGCAAGTGGCCTAATGATCCAAAATTTTCAAGGAGAAGAAAAAATCAAATTCTCAAGTGGTTGGATATTTACCGGAACCAAACAACCCACTTTTTGCCTATCCATAAAAATCACAGATACTCTTTTGGAATTATATCTCTCAGCATTTGTGCATTTCCATTTTGGATGTTCAAATTGTTTTTCAGATCCAAAACTCACTCTCCCATTTTTCTCGTAAACAAAATAGATATGAGGCTTAACCAAATGAAACTTTTACTCAAAAAAATTTGTAAACTATAATATATGTTAGAGAATGCACAAAAAATGAACTCCAAGGTTTTTTTTATCCATGTTTGAGAAATTCCATTAGTACAACTCCTAATAATAAGCTTGGTGGAATTTTATAGGAAAGGGACTTCTAACTGATCCTAGCATGCTTTAAATGTGGTGGACATGCATGCCGGAAACATGTTGAGGATGCAAGTGGCCTAATCATCCAAAACTTTCACGGAGTAGAACAAATCATATTCTCAAGTAGTCGGATATTTACCAGAGCCAAACAACCCACTTTTTGCCTATCCTTAAAAATCACAGATACTCTTTGGAATGATCTCCCTCAGAATTTGTGCATTTACATTTTTGATATTCAAAATATTTTTTCAGATCCAAAACTCAATCTCCCATTTTGCTCGTACACAAAAAGATATGAGGAATAACAAAATGAAAATTTCAGTCAAAAAAATTTGAAAACTATAATAAATGTTAGTGAACGCACTAAAAATGAACTCCAAGTTTTTGTTATCCATGTTTGGGAAATTCCACTAGTACATCCCCAAATAATAAAATTGGAGGAATTTTATAGGAAAGGGACTTCTAACTGATCCTAACATGCTTTAAATGTGGTTGACAATTATGCCGGTAACATGTTGAGGATGCAAGTGGCCTAATGATCCAAAATTTTCAAGGACTAGAACAAATCATATTCTCAAGTAGTCGGATATTCACCAGAGCCAAACAACCCACTTTTTGCCTATCCTTAAAAATCACAGATACTTTTTCGAATTATCTCTCTCAACATTTGTGCATTTCCATTTTGGATGTCCAAATTTTTTTTCAGATCCAAAACTCTCGCTCCCATTTTTCTCGTAAACAAAAAATACATGAGGTATAACAAAAAGAAAATTTCCCTCAAAAAAATTTTAAAACTATAATATATGTTAGAGAATGCACTAAGAATGAACTCCAATGTTTTTTTATCCATGTTTGGGAAATTCCACTAGTACAACTCCTAATAATAAGCTTGGTGGAATTTTATAGGAAAGGGACTTCTAACTGATCCTAACATGCTTTAAATGCGGTGGACATGCATGCCGGAAACATGTTGAGGATGCAAGTGGCCTAATGATCCAAAACTTTCACGGAGAAGAAAAAATCAAATTCTCAAGTGGTTGGATATTTACCAGAGCCAAACACCCCACTTTTTGCCTATCCATAAAAATCACAGATACTTTTTGGAATTATATCTCTCAGCATTTGTGCATTCACGTTTTGGATGTTCAAATTTTTTTTCAGATCCAAAACTCACTCTTCCATTTTTCTCGTAAACAAAATAGATATGATGCATAACCAAATGAAAATTTTACTCAAAAAAATTTGAAAACTATAATATATGTTAGAGAATGCACTAAAAATGAACTCCAAGGTTATTTTTATCCATGTTTGGGAAATTCCACTAGTTCAACTCCTCATAAAATAAGCTTGGTGGAATTTTATAGGAAAGGGACTTCTAACTGATCCTAACATGCTTTAAATGTGGTGGACATGCATGCCGGAAACATGTTGAGGATGCAAGTGGCCTAATGATCCAAAATTTTCAAGGAGAAGAAAAAATCAAATTCTCAAGTGGTTGGATATTTACCGGAACCAAACAACCCACTTTTTGCCTATCCATAAAAATCACAGATACTCTTTTGGAATTATATCTCTCAGCATTTGTGCATTTCCATTTTGGATGTTCAAATTGTTTTTCAGATCCAAAACTCACTCTCCCATTTTTCTCGTAAACAAAATAGATATGAGGCTTAACCAAATGAAACTTTTACTCAAAAAAATTTGTAAACTATAATATATGTTAGAGAATGCACAAAAAATGAACTCCAAGGTTTTTTTTATCCATGTTTGAGAAATTCCATTAGTACAACTCCTAATAATAAGCTTGGTGGAATTTTATAGGAAAGGGACTTCTAACTGATCCTAGCATGCTTTAAATGTGGTGGACATGCATGCCGGAAACATGTTGAGGATGCAAGTGGCCTAATCATCCAAAACTTTCACGGAGTAGAACAAATCATATTCTCAAGTAGTCGGATATTTACCAGAGCCAAACAACCCACTTTTTGCCTATCCTTAAAAATCACAGATACTCTTTGGAATGATCTCCCTCAGAATTTGTGCATTTACATTTTTGATATTCAAAATATTTTTTCAGATCCAAAACTCAATCTCCCATTTTGCTCGTACACAAAAAGATATGAGGAATAACAAAATGAAAATTTCAGTCAAAAAAATTTGAAAACTATAATAAATGTTAGTGAACGCACTAAAAATGAACTCCAAGTTTTTGTTATCCATGTTTGGGAAATTCCACTAGTACATCCCCAAATAATAAAATTGGAGGAATTTTATAGGAAAGGGACTTCTAACTGATCCTAACATGCTTTAAATGTGGTTGACAATTATGCCGGTAACATGTTGAGGATGCAAGTGGCCTAATGATCCAAAATTTTCAAGGACTAGAACAAATCATATTCTCAAGTAGTCGGATATTCACCAGAGCCAAACAACCCACTTTTTGCCTATCCTTAAAAATCACAGATACTTTTTCGAATTATCTCTCTCAACATTTGTGCATTTCCATTTTGGATGTCCAAATTTTTTTTCAGATCCAAAACTCTCGCTCCCATTTTTCTCGTAAACAAAAAATACATGAGGTATAACAAAAAGAAAATTTCCCTCAAAAAAATTTTAAAACTATAATATATGTTAGAGAATGCACTAAGAATGAACTCCAATGTTTTTTTATCCATGTTTGGGAAATTCCACTAGTACAACTCCTAATAATAAGCTTGGTGGAATTTTATAGGAAAGGGACTTCTAACTGATCCTAACATGCTTTAAATGCGGTGGACATGCATGCCGGAAACATGTTGAGGATGCAAGTGGCCTAATGATCCAAAACTTTCACGGAGAAGAAAAAATCAAATTCTCAAGTGGTTGGATATTTACCAGAGCCAAACACCCCACTTTTTGCCTATCCATAAAAATCACAGATACTTTTTGGAATTATATCTCTCAGCATTTGTGCATTCACGTTTTGGATGTTCAAATTTTTTTTCAGATCCAAAACTCACTCTTCCATTTTTCTCGTAAACAAAATAGATATGATGCATAACCAAATGAAAATTTTACTCAAAAAAATTTGAAAACTATAATATATGTTAGAGAATGCACTAAAAATGAACTCCAAGGTTATTTTTATCCATGTTTGGGAAATTCCACTAGTTCAACTCCTCATAAAATAAGCTTGGTGGAATTTTATAGGAAAGGGACTTCTAACTGATCCTAACATGCTTTAAATGTGGTGGACATGCATGCCGGAAACATGTTGAGGATGCAAGTGGCCTAATGATCCAAAATTTTCAAGGAGAAGAAAAAATCAAATTCTCAAGTGGTTGGATATTTACCGGAACCAAACAACCCACTTTTTGCCTATCCATAAAAATCACAGATACTCTTTTGGAATTATATCTCTCAGCATTTGTGCATTTCCATTTTGGATGTTCAAATTGTTTTTCAGATCCAAAACTCACTCTCCCATTTTTCTCGTAAACAAAATAGATATGAGGCTTAACCAAATGAAACTTTTACTCAAAAAAATTTGTAAACTATAATATATGTTAGAGAATGCACAAAAAATGAACTCCAAGGTTTTTTTTATCCATGTTTGAGAAATTCCATTAGTACAACTCCTAATAATAAGCTTGGTGGAATTTTATAGGAAAGGGACTTCTAACTGATCCTAGCATGCTTTAAATGTGGTGGACATGCATGCCGGAAACATGTTGAGGATGCAAGTGGCCTAATCATCCAAAACTTTCACGGAGTAGAACAAATCATATTCTCAAGTAGTCGGATATTTACCAGAGCCAAACAACCCACTTTTTGCCTATCCTTAAAAATCACAGATACTCTTTGGAATGATCTCCCTCAGAATTTGTGCATTTACATTTTTGATATTCAAAATATTTTTTCAGATCCAAAACTCAATCTCCCATTTTGCTCGTACACAAAAAGATATGAGGAATAACAAAATGAAAATTTCAGTCAAAAAAATTTGAAAACTATAATAAATGTTAGTGAACGCACTAAAAATGAACTCCAAGTTTTTGTTATCCATGTTTGGGAAATTCCACTAGTACATCCCCAAATAATAAAATTGGAGGAATTTTATAGGAAAGGGACTTCTAACTGATCCTAACATGCTTTAAATGTGGTTGACAATTATGCCGGTAACATGTTGAGGATGCAAGTGGCCTAATGATCCAAAATTTTCAAGGACTAGAACAAATCATATTCTCAAGTAGTCGGATATTCACCAGAGCCAAACAACCCACTTTTTGCCTATCCTTAAAAATCACAGATACTTTTTCGAATTATCTCTCTCAACATTTGTGCATTTCCATTTTGGATGTCCAAATTTTTTTTCAGATCCAAAACTCTCGCTCCCATTTTTCTCGTAAACAAAAAATACATGAGGTATAACAAAAAGAAAATTTCCCTCAAAAAAATTTTAAAACTATAATATATGTTAGAGAATGCACTAAGAATGAACTCCAATGTTTTTTTATCCATGTTTGGGAAATTCCACTAGTACAACTCCTAATAATAAGCTTGGTGGAATTTTATAGGAAAGGGACTTCTAACTGATCCTAACATGCTTTAAATGCGGTGGACATGCATGCCGGAAACATGTTGAGGATGCAAGTGGCCTAATGATCCAAAACTTTCACGGAGAAGAAAAAATCAAATTCTCAAGTGGTTGGATATTTACCAGAGCCAAACACCCCACTTTTTGCCTATCCATAAAAATCACAGATACTTTTTGGAATTATATCTCTCAGCATTTGTGCATTCACGTTTTGGATGTTCAAATTTTTTTTCAGATCCAAAACTCACTCTTCCATTTTTCTCGTAAACAAAATAGATATGATGCATAACCAAATGAAAATTTTACTCAAAAAAATTTGAAAACTATAATATATGTTAGAGAATGCACTAAAAATGAACTCCAAGGTTATTTTTATCCATGTTTGGGAAATTCCACTAGTTCAACTCCTCATAAAATAAGCTTGGTGGAATTTTATAGGAAAGGGACTTCTAACTGATCCTAACATGCTTTAAATGTGGTGGACATGCATGCCGGAAACATGTTGAGGATGCAAGTGGCCTAATGATCCAAAATTTTCAAGGAGAAGAAAAAATCAAATTCTCAAGTGGTTGGATATTTACCGGAACCAAACAACCCACTTTTTGCCTATCCATAAAAATCACAGATACTCTTTTGGAATTATATCTCTCAGCATTTGTGCATTTCCATTTTGGATGTTCAAATTGTTTTTCAGATCCAAAACTCACTCTCCCATTTTTCTCGTAAACAAAATAGATATGAGGCTTAACCAAATGAAACTTTTACTCAAAAAAATTTGTAAACTATAATATATGTTAGAGAATGCACAAAAAATGAACTCCAAGGTTTTTTTTATCCATGTTTGAGAAATTCCATTAGTACAACTCCTAATAATAAGCTTGGTGGAATTTTATAGGAAAGGGACTTCTAACTGATCCTAGCATGCTTTAAATGTGGTGGACATGCATGCCGGAAACATGTTGAGGATGCAAGTGGCCTAATCATCCAAAACTTTCACGGAGTAGAACAAATCATATTCTCAAGTAGTCGGATATTTACCAGAGCCAAACAACCCACTTTTTGCCTATCCTTAAAAATCACAGATACTCTTTGGAATGATCTCCCTCAGAATTTGTGCATTTACATTTTTGATATTCAAAATATTTTTTCAGATCCAAAACTCAATCTCCCATTTTGCTCGTACACAAAAAGATATGAGGAATAACAAAATGAAAATTTCAGTCAAAAAAATTTGAAAACTATAATAAATGTTAGTGAACGCACTAAAAATGAACTCCAAGTTTTTGTTATCCATGTTTGGGAAATTCCACTAGTACATCCCCAAATAATAAAATTGGAGGAATTTTATAGGAAAGGGACTTCTAACTGATCCTAACATGCTTTAAATGTGGTTGACAATTATGCCGGTAACATGTTGAGGATGCAAGTGGCCTAATGATCCAAAATTTTCAAGGACTAGAACAAATCATATTCTCAAGTAGTCGGATATTCACCAGAGCCAAACAACCCACTTTTTGCCTATCCTTAAAAATCACAGATACTTTTTCGAATTATCTCTCTCAACATTTGTGCATTTCCATTTTGGATGTCCAAATTTTTTTTCAGATCCAAAACTCTCGCTCCCATTTTTCTCGTAAACAAAAAATACATGAGGTATAACAAAAAGAAAATTTCCCTCAAAAAAATTTTAAAACTATAATATATGTTAGAGAATGCACTAAGAATGAACTCCAATGTTTTTTTATCCATGTTTGGGAAATTCCACTAGTACAACTCCTAATAATAAGCTTGGTGGAATTTTATAGGAAAGGGACTTCTAACTGATCCTAACATGCTTTAAATGCGGTGGACATGCATGCCGGAAACATGTTGAGGATGCAAGTGGCCTAATGATCCAAAACTTTCACGGAGAAGAAAAAATCAAATTCTCAAGTGGTTGGATATTTACCAGAGCCAAACACCCCACTTTTTGCCTATCCATAAAAATCACAGATACTTTTTGGAATTATATCTCTCAGCATTTGTGCATTCACGTTTTGGATGTTCAAATTTTTTTTCAGATCCAAAACTCACTCTTCCATTTTTCTCGTAAACAAAATAGATATGATGCATAACCAAATGAAAATTTTACTCAAAAAAATTTGAAAACTATAATATATGTTAGAGAATGCACTAAAAATGAACTCCAAGGTTATTTTTATCCATGTTTGGGAAATTCCACTAGTTCAACTCCTCATAAAATAAGCTTGGTGGAATTTTATAGGAAAGGGACTTCTAACTGATCCTAACATGCTTTAAATGTGGTGGACATGCATGCCGGAAACATGTTGAGGATGCAAGTGGCCTAATGATCCAAAATTTTCAAGGAGAAGAAAAAATCAAATTCTCAAGTGGTTGGATATTTACCGGAACCAAACAACCCACTTTTTGCCTATCCATAAAAATCACAGATACTCTTTTGGAATTATATCTCTCAGCATTTGTGCATTTCCATTTTGGATGTTCAAATTGTTTTTCAGATCCAAAACTCACTCTCCCATTTTTCTCGTAAACAAAATAGATATGAGGCTTAACCAAATGAAACTTTTACTCAAAAAAATTTGTAAACTATAATATATGTTAGAGAATGCACAAAAAATGAACTCCAAGGTTTTTTTTATCCATGTTTGAGAAATTCCATTAGTACAACTCCTAATAATAAGCTTGGTGGAATTTTATAGGAAAGGGACTTCTAACTGATCCTAGCATGCTTTAAATGTGGTGGACATGCATGCCGGAAACATGTTGAGGATGCAAGTGGCCTAATCATCCAAAACTTTCACGGAGTAGAACAAATCATATTCTCAAGTAGTCGGATATTTACCAGAGCCAAACAACCCACTTTTTGCCTATCCTTAAAAATCACAGATACTCTTTGGAATGATCTCCCTCAGAATTTGTGCATTTACATTTTTGATATTCAAAATATTTTTTCAGATCCAAAACTCAATCTCCCATTTTGCTCGTACACAAAAAGATATGAGGAATAACAAAATGAAAATTTCAGTCAAAAAAATTTGAAAACTATAATAAATGTTAGTGAACGCACTAAAAATGAACTCCAAGTTTTTGTTATCCATGTTTGGGAAATTCCACTAGTACATCCCCAAATAATAAAATTGGAGGAATTTTATAGGAAAGGGACTTCTAACTGATCCTAACATGCTTTAAATGTGGTTGACAATTATGCCGGTAACATGTTGAGGATGCAAGTGGCCTAATGATCCAAAATTTTCAAGGACTAGAACAAATCATATTCTCAAGTAGTCGGATATTCACCAGAGCCAAACAACCCACTTTTTGCCTATCCTTAAAAATCACAGATACTTTTTCGAATTATCTCTCTCAACATTTGTGCATTTCCATTTTGGATGTCCAAATTTTTTTTCAGATCCAAAACTCTCGCTCCCATTTTTCTCGTAAACAAAAAATACATGAGGTATAACAAAAAGAAAATTTCCCTCAAAAAAATTTTAAAACTATAATATATGTTAGAGAATGCACTAAGAATGAACTCCAATGTTTTTTTATCCATGTTTGGGAAATTCCACTAGTACAACTCCTAATAATAAGCTTGGTGGAATTTTATAGGAAAGGGACTTCTAACTGATCCTAACATGCTTTAAATGCGGTGGACATGCATGCCGGAAACATGTTGAGGATGCAAGTGGCCTAATGATCCAAAACTTTCACGGAGAAGAAAAAATCAAATTCTCAAGTGGTTGGATATTTACCAGAGCCAAACACCCCACTTTTTGCCTATCCATAAAAATCACAGATACTTTTTGGAATTATATCTCTCAGCATTTGTGCATTCACGTTTTGGATGTTCAAATTTTTTTTCAGATCCAAAACTCACTCTTCCATTTTTCTCGTAAACAAAATAGATATGATGCATAACCAAATGAAAATTTTACTCAAAAAAATTTGAAAACTATAATATATGTTAGAGAATGCACTAAAAATGAACTCCAAGGTTATTTTTATCCATGTTTGGGAAATTCCACTAGTTCAACTCCTCATAAAATAAGCTTGGTGGAATTTTATAGGAAAGGGACTTCTAACTGATCCTAACATGCTTTAAATGTGGTGGACATGCATGCCGGAAACATGTTGAGGATGCAAGTGGCCTAATGATCCAAAATTTTCAAGGAGAAGAAAAAATCAAATTCTCA
>NW_027181852.1:0-39708 GCF_029961685.1 Aristolochia californica
CTAGTGGAATTTCCCAAACATGGATTTTGGGGTTCATTTTTAGTGCGTGAAATAATTTTCTATTTATTATAGTTTTCAAATTCTTTTGCACACATGAACTCTAAAATTTTCATTTTGTTGCGATCTTATATCCTTTTTTGTTTACGAGGAAAAATGGGAGGGTGGAAACTCAAGTTTGGATCTGAAAAAAGAAAATTTGGACATCCAAAATGCTGAGAGAGATAATTCCAAAAAAGTATCTGTGATTTTTAAGGATAGGCAAAAAGTGAACCCACTTGAGAATTTAACTTTTTCTACTCCCCCTAATTTTTGGGCCACTAGGCCACTTGCATCCTCAACATGCTTGTGGCATGCACACACCACCACACTTAAAGCATGTTGGGATCAGTTAGAAGTCCCTTTCCTACAAAATTCCACCAAGCTATTATTAGGGGGTTGTACTAGTGGAATTTCCCAAACATGGATTTTGGGGTTCATTTTTAGTGCGTGAAATAATTTTCTATTTATTATAGTTTTCAAATTCTTTTGCACACATGAACTCTAAAATTTTCATTTTGTTGCGATCTTATATCCTTTTTTGTTTACGAGGAAAAATGGGAGGGTGGAAACTCAAGTTTGGATCTGAAAAAAGAAAATTTGGACATCCAAAATGCTGAGAGAGATAATTCCAAAAAAGTATCTGTGATTTTTAAGGATAGGCAAAAAGTGAACCCACTTGAGAATTTAACTTTTTCTACTCCCCCTAATTTTTGGGCCACTAGGCCACTTGCATCCTCAACATGCTTGTGGCATGCACACACCACCACACTTAAAGCATGTTGGGATCAGTTAGAAGTCCCTTTCCTACAAAATTCCACCAAGCTATTATTAGGGGGTTGTACTAGTGGAATTTCCCAAACATGGATTTTGGGGTTCATTTTTAGTGCGTGAAATAATTTTCTATTTATTATAGTTTTCAAATTCTTTTGCACACATGAACTCTAAAATTTTCATTTTGTTGCGATCTTATATCCTTTTTTGTTTACGAGGAAAAATGGGAGGGTGGAAACTCAAGTTTGGATCTGAAAAAAGAAAATTTGGACATCCAAAATGCTGAGAGAGATAATTCCAAAAAAGTATCTGTGATTTTTAAGGATAGGCAAAAAGTGAACCCACTTGAGAATTTAACTTTTTCTACTCCCCCTAATTTTTGGGCCACTAGGCCACTTGCATCCTCAACATGCTTGTGGCATGCACACACCACCACACTTAAAGCATGTTGGGATCAGTTAGAAGTCCCTTTCCTACAAAATTCCACCAAGCTATTATTAGGGGGTTGTACTAGTGGAATTTCCCAAACATGGATTTTGGGGTTCATTTTTAGTGCGTGAAATAATTTTCTATTTATTATAGTTTTCAAATTCTTTTGCACACATGAACTCTAAAATTTTCATTTTGTTGCGATCTTATATCCTTTTTTGTTTACGAGGAAAAATGGGAGGGTGGAAACTCAAGTTTGGATCTGAAAAAAGAAAATTTGGACATCCAAAATGCTGAGAGAGATAATTCCAAAAAAGTATCTGTGATTTTTAAGGATAGGCAAAAAGTGAACCCACTTGAGAATTTAACTTTTTCTACTCCCCCTAATTTTTGGGCCACTAGGCCACTTGCATCCTCAACATGCTTGTGGCATGCACACACCACCACACTTAAAGCATGTTGGGATCAGTTAGAAGTCCCTTTCCTACAAAATTCCACCAAGCTATTATTAGGGGGTTGTACTAGTGGAATTTCCCAAACATGGATTTTGGGGTTCATTTTTAGTGCGTGAAATAATTTTCTATTTATTATAGTTTTCAAATTCTTTTGCACACATGAACTCTAAAATTTTCATTTTGTTGCGATCTTATATCCTTTTTTGTTTACGAGGAAAAATGGGAGGGTGGAAACTCAAGTTTGGATCTGAAAAAAGAAAATTTGGACATCCAAAATGCTGAGAGAGATAATTCCAAAAAAGTATCTGTGATTTTTAAGGATAGGCAAAAAGTGAACCCACTTGAGAATTTAACTTTTTCTACTCCCCCTAATTTTTGGGCCACTAGGCCACTTGCATCCTCAACATGCTTGTGGCATGCACACACCACCACACTTAAAGCATGTTGGGATCAGTTAGAAGTCCCTTTCCTACAAAATTCCACCAAGCTATTATTAGGGGGTTGTACTAGTGGAATTTCCCAAACATGGATTTTGGGGTTCATTTTTAGTGCGTGAAATAATTTTCTATTTATTATAGTTTTCAAATTCTTTTGCACACATGAACTCTAAAATTTTCATTTTGTTGCGATCTTATATCCTTTTTTGTTTACGAGGAAAAATGGGAGGGTGGAAACTCAAGTTTGGATCTGAAAAAAGAAAATTTGGACATCCAAAATGCTGAGAGAGATAATTCCAAAAAAGTATCTGTGATTTTTAAGGATAGGCAAAAAGTGAACCCACTTGAGAATTTAACTTTTTCTACTCCCCCTAATTTTTGGGCCACTAGGCCACTTGCATCCTCAACATGCTTGTGGCATGCACACACCACCACACTTAAAGCATGTTGGGATCAGTTAGAAGTCCCTTTCCTACAAAATTCCACCAAGCTATTATTAGGGGGTTGTACTAGTGGAATTTCCCAAACATGGATTTTGGGGTTCATTTTTAGTGCGTGAAATAATTTTCTATTTATTATAGTTTTCAAATTCTTTTGCACACATGAACTCTAAAATTTTCATTTTGTTGCGATCTTATATCCTTTTTTGTTTACGAGGAAAAATGGGAGGGTGGAAACTCAAGTTTGGATCTGAAAAAAGAAAATTTGGACATCCAAAATGCTGAGAGAGATAATTCCAAAAAAGTATCTGTGATTTTTAAGGATAGGCAAAAAGTGAACCCACTTGAGAATTTAACTTTTTCTACTCCCCCTAATTTTTGGGCCACTAGGCCACTTGCATCCTCAACATGCTTGTGGCATGCACACACCACCACACTTAAAGCATGTTGGGATCAGTTAGAAGTCCCTTTCCTACAAAATTCCACCAAGCTATTATTAGGGGGTTGTACTAGTGGAATTTCCCAAACATGGATTTTGGGGTTCATTTTTAGTGCGTGAAATAATTTTCTATTTATTATAGTTTTCAAATTCTTTTGCACACATGAACTCTAAAATTTTCATTTTGTTGCGATCTTATATCCTTTTTTGTTTACGAGGAAAAATGGGAGGGTGGAAACTCAAGTTTGGATCTGAAAAAAGAAAATTTGGACATCCAAAATGCTGAGAGAGATAATTCCAAAAAAGTATCTGTGATTTTTAAGGATAGGCAAAAAGTGAACCCACTTGAGAATTTAACTTTTTCTACTCCCCCTAATTTTTGGGCCACTAGGCCACTTGCATCCTCAACATGCTTGTGGCATGCACACACCACCACACTTAAAGCATGTTGGGATCAGTTAGAAGTCCCTTTCCTACAAAATTCCACCAAGCTATTATTAGGGGGTGTTGTACTAGTGGAATTTCCCAAACATGGATTTTGGGGTTCATTTTTAGTGCGTGAAATAATTTTCTATTTATTATAGTTTTCAAATTCTTTTGCACACATGAACTCTAAAATTTTCATTTTGTTGCGATCTTATATCCTTTTTTGTTTACGAGGAAAAATGGGAGGGTGGAAACTCAAGTTTGGATCTGAAAAAAGAAAATTTGGACATCCAAAATGCTGAGAGAGATAATTCCAAAAAAGTATCTGTGATTTTTAAGGATAGGCAAAAAGTGAACCCACTTGAGAATTTAACTTTTTCTACTCCCCCTAATTTTTGGGCCACTAGGCCACTTGCATCCTCAACATGCTTGTGGCATGCACACACCACCACACTTAAAGCATGTTGGGATCAGTTAGAAGTCCCTTTCCTACAAAATTCCACCAAGCTATTATTAGGGGGTTGTACTAGTGGAATTTCCCAAACATGGATTTTGGGGTTCATTTTTAGTGCGTGAAATAATTTTCTATTTATTATAGTTTTCAAATTCTTTTGCACACATGAACTCTAAAATTTTCATTTTGTTGCGATCTTATATCCTTTTTTGTTTACGAGGAAAAATGGGAGGGTGGAAACTCAAGTTTGGATCTGAAAAAAGAAAATTTGGACATCCAAAATGCTGAGAGAGATAATTCCAAAAAAGTATCTGTGATTTTTAAGGATAGGCAAAAAGTGAACCCACTTGAGAATTTAACTTTTTCTACTCCCCCTAATTTTTGGGCCACTAGGCCACTTGCATCCTCAACATGCTTGTGGCATGCACACACCACCACACTTAAAGCATGTTGGGATCAGTTAGAAGTCCCTTTCCTACAAAATTCCACCAAGCTATTATTAGGGGGTTGTACTAGTGGAATTTCCCAAACATGGATTTTGGGGTTCATTTTTAGTGCGTGAAATAATTTTCTATTTATTATAGTTTTCAAATTCTTTTGCACACATGAACTCTAAAATTTTCATTTTGTTGCGATCTTATATCCTTTTTTGTTTACGAGGAAAAATGGGAGGGTGGAAACTCAAGTTTGGATCTGAAAAAAGAAAATTTGGACATCCAAAATGCTGAGAGAGATAATTCCAAAAAAGTATCTGTGATTTTTAAGGATAGGCAAAAAGTGAACCCACTTGAGAATTTAACTTTTTCTACTCCCCCTAATTTTTGGGCCACTAGGCCACTTGCATCCTCAACATGCTTGTGGCATGCACACACCACCACACTTAAAGCATGTTGGGATCAGTTAGAAGTCCCTTTCCTACAAAATTCCACCAAGCTATTATTAGGGGGTTGTACTAGTGGAATTTCCCAAACATGGATTTTGGGGTTCATTTTTAGTGCGTGAAATAATTTTCTATTTATTATAGTTTTCAAATTCTTTTGCACACATGAACTCTAAAATTTTCATTTTGTTGCGATCTTATATCCTTTTTTGTTTACGAGGAAAAATGGGAGGGTGGAAACTCAAGTTTGGATCTGAAAAAAGAAAATTTGGACATCCAAAATGCTGAGAGAGATAATTCCAAAAAAGTATCTGTGATTTTTAAGGATAGGCAAAAAGTGAACCCACTTGAGAATTTAACTTTTTCTACTCCCCCTAATTTTTGGGCCACTAGGCCACTTGCATCCTCAACATGCTTGTGGCATGCACACACCACCACACTTAAAGCATGTTGGGATCAGTTAGAAGTCCCTTTCCTACAAAATTCCACCAAGCTATTATTAGGGGGTTGTACTAGTGGAATTTCCCAAACATGGATTTTGGGGTTCATTTTTAGTGCGTGAAATAATTTTCTATTTATTATAGTTTTCAAATTCTTTTGCACACATGAACTCTAAAATTTTCATTTTGTTGCGATCTTATATCCTTTTTTGTTTACGAGGAAAAATGGGAGGGTGGAAACTCAAGTTTGGATCTGAAAAAAGAAAATTTGGACATCCAAAATGCTGAGAGAGATAATTCCAAAAAAGTATCTGTGATTTTTAAGGATAGGCAAAAAGTGAACCCACTTGAGAATTTAACTTTTTCTACTCCCCCTAATTTTTGGGCCACTAGGCCACTTGCATCCTCAACATGCTTGTGGCATGCACACACCACCACACTTAAAGCATGTTGGGATCAGTTAGAAGTCCCTTTCCTACAAAATTCCACCAAGCTATTATTAGGGGGTTGTACTAGTGGAATTTCCCAAACATGGATTTTGGGGTTCATTTTTAGTGCGTGAAATAATTTTCTATTTATTATAGTTTTCAAATTCTTTTGCACACATGAACTCTAAAATTTTCATTTTGTTGCGATCTTATATCCTTTTTTGTTTACGAGGAAAAATGGGAGGGTGGAAACTCAAGTTTGGATCTGAAAAAAGAAAATTTGGACATCCAAAATGCTGAGAGAGATAATTCCAAAAAAGTATCTGTGATTTTTAAGGATAGGCAAAAAGTGAACCCACTTGAGAATTTAACTTTTTCTACTCCCCCTAATTTTTGGGCCACTAGGCCACTTGCATCCTCAACATGCTTGTGGCATGCACACACCACCACACTTAAAGCATGTTGGGATCAGTTAGAAGTCCCTTTCCTACAAAATTCCACCAAGCTATTATTAGGGGGTTGTACTAGTGGAATTTCCCAAACATGGATTTTGGGGTTCATTTTTAGTGCGTGAAATAATTTTCTATTTATTATAGTTTTCAAATTCTTTTGCACACATGAACTCTAAAATTTTCATTTTGTTGCGATCTTATATCCTTTTTTGTTTACGAGGAAAAATGGGAGGGTGGAAACTCAAGTTTGGATCTGAAAAAAGAAAATTTGGACATCCAAAATGCTGAGAGAGATAATTCCAAAAAAGTATCTGTGATTTTTAAGGATAGGCAAAAAGTGAACCCACTTGAGAATTTAACTTTTTCTACTCCCCCTAATTTTTGGGCCACTAGGCCACTTGCATCCTCAACATGCTTGTGGCATGCACACACCACCACACTTAAAGCATGTTGGGATCAGTTAGAAGTCCCTTTCCTACAAAATTCCACCAAGCTATTATTAGGGGGTTGTACTAGTGGAATTTCCCAAACATGGATTTTGGGGTTCATTTTTAGTGCGTGAAATAATTTTCTATTTATTATAGTTTTCAAATTCTTTTGCACACATGAACTCTAAAATTTTCATTTTGTTGCGATCTTATATCCTTTTTTGTTTACGAGGAAAAATGGGAGGGTGGAAACTCAAGTTTGGATCTGAAAAAAGAAAATTTGGACATCCAAAATGCTGAGAGAGATAATTCCAAAAAAGTATCTGTGATTTTTAAGGATAGGCAAAAAGTGAACCCACTTGAGAATTTAACTTTTTCTACTCCCCCTAATTTTTGGGCCACTAGGCCACTTGCATCCTCAACATGCTTGTGGCATGCACACACCACCACACTTAAAGCATGTTGGGATCAGTTAGAAGTCCCTTTCCTACAAAATTCCACCAAGCTATTATTAGGGGGTTGTACTAGTGGAATTTCCCAAACATGGATTTTGGGGTTCATTTTTAGTGCGTGAAATAATTTTCTATTTATTATAGTTTTCAAATTCTTTTGCACACATGAACTCTAAAATTTTCATTTTGTTGCGATCTTATATCCTTTTTTGTTTACGAGGAAAAATGGGAGGGTGGAAACTCAAGTTTGGATCTGAAAAAAGAAAATTTGGACATCCAAAATGCTGAGAGAGATAATTCCAAAAAAGTATCTGTGATTTTTAAGGATAGGCAAAAAGTGAACCCACTTGAGAATTTAACTTTTTCTACTCCCCCTAATTTTTGGGCCACTAGGCCACTTGCATCCTCAACATGCTTGTGGCATGCACACACCACCACACTTAAAGCATGTTGGGATCAGTTAGAAGTCCCTTTCCTACAAAATTCCACCAAGCTATTATTAGGGGGTTGTACTAGTGGAATTTCCCAAACATGGATTTTGGGGTTCATTTTTAGTGCGTGAAATAATTTTCTATTTATTATAGTTTTCAAATTCTTTTGCACACATGAACTCTAAAATTTTCATTTTGTTGCGATCTTATATCCTTTTTTGTTTACGAGGAAAAATGGGAGGGTGGAAACTCAAGTTTGGATCTGAAAAAAGAAAATTTGGACATCCAAAATGCTGAGAGAGATAATTCCAAAAAAGTATCTGTGATTTTTAAGGATAGGCAAAAAGTGAACCCACTTGAGAATTTAACTTTTTCTACTCCCCCTAATTTTTGGGCCACTAGGCCACTTGCATCCTCAACATGCTTGTGGCATGCACACACCACCACACTTAAAGCATGTTGGGATCAGTTAGAAGTCCCTTTCCTACAAAATTCCACCAAGCTATTATTAGGGGGTTGTACTAGTGGAATTTCCCAAACATGGATTTTGGGGTTCATTTTTAGTGCGTGAAATAATTTTCTATTTATTATAGTTTTCAAATTCTTTTGCACACATGAACTCTAAAATTTTCATTTTGTTGCGATCTTATATCCTTTTTTGTTTACGAGGAAAAATGGGAGGGTGGAAACTCAAGTTTGGATCTGAAAAAAGAAAATTTGGACATCCAAAATGCTGAGAGAGATAATTCCAAAAAAGTATCTGTGATTTTTAAGGATAGGCAAAAAGTGAACCCACTTGAGAATTTAACTTTTTCTACTCCCCCTAATTTTTGGGCCACTAGGCCACTTGCATCCTCAACATGCTTGTGGCATGCACACACCACCACACTTAAAGCATGTTGGGATCAGTTAGAAGTCCCTGTCCTACAAAATTCCACCAAGCTATTATTAGGGGGTTGTACTAGTGGAATTTCCCAAACATGGATTTTGGGGTTCATTTTTAGTGCGTGAAATAATTTTCTATTTATTATAGTTTTCAAATTCTTTTGCACACATGAACTCTAAAATTTTCATTTTGTTGCGATCTTATATCCTTTTTTGTTTACGAGGAAAAATGGAGGGGTGGAAACTCAAGTTTGGATCTGAAAAAAGAAAATTTGGACATCCAAAATGCTGAGAGAGATAATTCCAAAAAAGTATCTGTGATTTTTAAGGATAGGCAAAAAGTGAACCCACTTGAGAATTTAACTTTTTCTACTCCCCCTAATTTTTGGGCCACTAGGCCACTTGCATCCTCAACATGCTTGTGGCATGCACACACCACCACACTTAAAGCATGTTGGGATCAGTTAGAAGTCCCTTTCCTACAAAATTCCACCAAGCTATTATTAGGGGGTTGTACTAGTGGAATTTCCCAACATGGATTTTGGGGTTCATTTTTAGTGCGTGAAATAATTTTCTATTTATTATAGTTTTCAAATTCTTTTGCACACATGAACTCTAAAATTTTCATTTTGTTGCGATCTTATATCCTTTTTTGTTTACGAGGAAAAATGGGAGGGTGGAAACTCAAGTTTGGATCTGAAAAAAGAAAATTTGGACATCCAAAATGCTGAGAGAGATAATTCCAAAAAAGTATCTGTGATTTTTAAGGATAGGCAAAAAGTGAACCCACTTGAGAATTTAACTTTTTCTACTCCCCCTAATTTTTGGGCCACTAGGCCACTTGCATCCTCAACATGCTTGTGGCATGCACACACCACCACACTTAAAGCATGTTGGGATCAGTTAGAAGTCCCTTTCCTACAAAATTCCACCAAGCTATTATTAGGGGGTTGTACTAGTGGAATTTCCCAAACATGGATTTTGGGGTTCATTTTTAGTGCGTGAAATAATTTTCTATTTATTATAGTTTTCAAATTCTTTTGCACACATGAACTCTAAAATTTTCATTTTGTTGCGATCTTATATCCTTTTTTGTTTACGAGGAAAAATGGGAGGGTGGAAAACTCAAGTTTGGATCTGAAAAAAGAAAATTTGGACATCCAAAATGCTGAGAGAGATAATTCCAAAAAAAGTATCTGTGATTTTTAAGGATAGGCAAAAAGTGAACCCACTTGAGAATTTAACTTTTTCTACTCCCCCTAATTTTTGGGCCACTAGGCCACTTGCATCCTCAACATGCTTGTGCATGCACACACCACCACACTTAAAGCATGTTGGGATCAGTTAGAAGTCCCTTTCCTACAAAATTCCACCAAGCTATTATTAGGGGGTTGTACTAGTGGAATTTCCCAAACATGGATTTTGGGGTTCATTTTTAGTGCGTGAAATAATTTTCTATTTATTATAGTTTTCAAATTCTTTTGCACACATGAACTCTAAAATTTTCATTTTGTTGCGATCTTATATCCTTTTTTGTTTACGAGGAAAAATGGGAGGGTGGAAACTCAAGTTTGGATCTGAAAAAAGAAAATTTGGACATCCAAAATGCTGAGAGAGATAATTCCAAAAAAGTATCTGTGATTTTTAAGGATAGGCAAAAAGTGAACCCACTTGAGAATTTAACTTTTTCTACTCCCCCTAATTTTTGGGCCACTAGGCCACTTGCATCCTCAACATGCTTGTGGCATGCACACACCACCACACTTAAAGCATGTTGGGATCAGTTAGAAGTCCCTTTCCTACAAAATTCCACCAAGCTATTATTAGGGGGTTGTACTAGTGGAATTTCCCAAACATGGATTTTGGGGTTCATTTTTAGTGCGTGAAATAATTTCTATTTATTATAGTTTTCAAATTCTTTTGCACACATGAACTCTAAAATTTTCATTTTGTTGCGATCTTATATCCTTTTTTGTTTACGAGGAAAAATGGGAGGGTGGAAACTCAAGTTTGGATCTGAAAAAAGAAAATTTGGACATCCAAAATGCTGAGAGAGATAATTCCAAAAAAGTATCTGTGATTTTTAAGGATAGGCAAAAAGTGAACCCACTTGAGAATTTAACTTTTTCTACTCCCCCTAATTTTTGGGCCACTAGGCCACTTGCATCCTCAACATGCTTGTGGCATGCACACACCACCACACTTAAAGCATGTTGGGATCAGTTAGAAGTCCCTTTCCTACAAAATTCCACCAAGCTATTATTAGGGGGTTGTACTAGTGGAATTTCCCAAACATGGATTTTGGGGTTCATTTTTAGTGCGTGAAATAATTTCTATTTATTATAGTTTTCAAATTCTTTTGCACACATGAACTCTAAAATTTTCATTTTGTTGCGATCTTATATCCTTTTTTGTTTACGAGGAAAAATGGGAGGGTGGAAACTCAAGTTTGGATCTGAAAAAAGAAAATTTGGACATCCAAAATGCTGAGAGAGATAATTCCAAAAAAAGTATCTGTGATTTTTAAGGATAGGCAAAAAGTGAACCCACTTGAGAATTTAACTTTTTCTACTCCCCCTAATTTTTGGGCCACTAGGCCACTTGCATCCTCAACATGCTTGTGGCATGCACACACCACCACACTTAAAGCATGTTGGGATCAGTTAGAAGTCCCTTTCCTACAAAATTCCACCAAGCTATTATTAGGGGGTTGTACTAGTGGAATTTCCCAAACATGGATTTTGGGGTTCATTTTTAGTGCGTGAAATAATTTTCTATTTATTATAGTTTTCAAATTCTTTTGCACACATGAACTCTAAAATTTTCATTTTGTTGCGATCTTATATCCTTTTTTGTTTACGAGGAAAAATGGGAGGGTGGAAACTCAAGTTTGGATCTGAAAAAAGAAAATTTGGACATCCAAAATGCTGAGAGAGATAATTCCAAAAAAGTATCTGTGATTTTTTAAGGATAGGCAAAAAGTGAACCCACTTGAGAATTTAACTTTTTCTACTCCCCCTAATTTTTGGGCCACTAGGCCACTTGCATCCTCAACATGCTTGTGGCATGCACACACCACCACACTTAAAGCATGTTGGGATCAGTTAGAAGTCCCTTTCCTACAAAATTCCACCAAGCTATTATTAGGGGGTTGTACTAGTGGAATTTCCCAAACATGGATTTTGGGGGTTCATTTTTAGTGCGTGAAATAATTTTCTATTTATTATAGTTTTCAAATTCTTTTGCACACATGAACTCTAAAATTTTCATTTTGTTGCGATCTTATATCCTTTTTTGTTTACGAGGAAAAATGGGAGGGTGGAAACTCAAGTTTGGATCTGAAAAAAGAAAATTTGGACATCCAAAATGCTGAGAGAGATAATTCCAAAAAAGTATCTGTGATTTTTAAGGATAGGCAAAAAGTGAACCCACTTGAGAATTTAACTTTTTCTACTCCCCCTAATTTTTGGGCCACTAGGCCACTTGCATCCTCAACATGCTTGTGGCATGCACACACCACCACACTTAAAGCATGTTGGGATCAGTTAGAAGTCCCTTTCCTACAAAATTCCACCAAGCTATTATTAGGGGGTTGTACTAGTGGAATTTCCCAAACATGGATTTTGGGGTTCATTTTTAGTGCGTGAAATAATTTTCTATTTATTATAGTTTTCAAATTCTTTTGCACACATGAACTCTAAAATTTTCATTTTGTTGCGATCTTATATCCTTTTTTGTTTACGAGGAAAAATGGGAGGGTGGAAACTCAAGTTTGGATCTGAAAAAAGAAAATTTGGACATCCAAAATGCTGAGAGAGATAATTCCAAAAAAGTATCTGTGATTTTTAAGGATAGGCAAAAAGTGAACCCACTTGAGAATTTAACTTTTTCTACTCCCCCTAATTTTTGGGCCACTAGGCCACTTGCATCCTCAACATGCTTGTGGCATGCACACACCACCACACTTAAAGCATGTTGGGATCAGTTAGAAGTCCCTTTCCTACAAAATTCCACCAAGCTATTATTAGGGGGTTGTACTAAATTTCCCAAACATGGATTTTGGGGTTCATTTTTAGTGCGTGAAATAATTTTCTATTTATTATAGTTTTCAAATTCTTTTGCACACATGAACTCTAAAATTTTCATTTTGTTGCGATCTTATATCCTTTTTTGTTTACGAGGAAAAATGGGAGGGTGGAAACTCAAGTTTGGATCTGAAAAAAGAAAATTTGGACATCCAAAATGCTGAGAGAGATAATTCCAAAAAAGTATCTGTGATTTTTAAGGATAGGCAAAAAGTGAACCCACTTGAGAATTTAACTTTTTCTACTCCCCCTAATTTTTGGGCCACTAGGCCACTTGCATCCTCAACATGCTTGTGGCATGCACACACCACCACACTTAAAGCATGTTGGGATCAGTTAGAAGTCCCTTTCCTACAAAATTCCACCAAGCTATTATTAGGGGGTTGTACTAGTGGAATTTCCCAAACATGGATTTTGGGGTTCATTTTTAGTGCGTGAAATAATTTTCTATTTATTATAGTTTTCAAATTCTTTTGCACACATGAACTCTAAAATTTTCATTTTGTTGCGATCTTATATCCTTTTTTGTTTACGAGGAAAAATGGGAGGGTGGAAACTCAAGTTTGGATCTGAAAAAAGAAAATTTGGACATCCAAAATGCTGAGAGAGATAATTCCAAAAAAGTATCTGTGATTTTTAAGGATAGGCAAAAAGTGAACCCACTTGAGAATTTAACTTTTTCTACTCCCCCTAATTTTTGGGCCACTAGGCCACTTGCATCCTCAACATGCTTGTGGCATGCACACACCACCACACTTAAAGCATGTTGGGATCAGTTAGAAGTCCCTTTCCTACAAAATTCCACCAAGCTATTATTAGGGGGTTGTACTAGTGGAATTTCCCAAACATGGATTTTGGGGTTCATTTTTAGTGCGTGAAATAATTTTCTATTTATTATAGTTTTCAAATTCTTTTGCACACATGAACTCTAAAATTTTCATTTTGTTGCGATCTTATATCCTTTTTTGTTTACGAGGAAAAATGGGAGGGTGGAAACTCAAGTTTGGATCTGAAAAAAGAAAATTTGGACATCCAAAATGCTGAGAGAGATAATTCCAAAAAAGTATCTGTGATTTTTAAGGATAGGCAAAAAGTGAACCCACTTGAGAATTTAACTTTTTCTACTCCCCCTAATTTTTGGGCCACTAGGCCACTTGCATCCTCAACATGCTTGTGGCATGCACACACCACCACACTTAAAGCATGTTGGGATCAGTTAGAAGTCCCTTTCCTACAAAATTCCACCAAGCTATTATTAGGGGGTTGTACTAGTGGAATTTCCCAAACATGGATTTTGGGGTTCATTTTTAGTGCGTGAAATAATTTTCTATTTATTATAGTTTTCAAATTCTTTTGCACACATGAACTCTAAAATTTTCATTTTGTTGCGATCTTATATCCTTTTTTGTTTACGAGGAAAAATGGGAGGGTGGAAACTCAAGTTTGGATCTGAAAAAAGAAAATTTGGACATCCAAAATGCTGAGAGAGATAATTCCAAAAAAGTATCTGTGATTTTTAAGGATAGGCAAAAAGTGAACCCACTTGAGAATTTAACTTTTTCTACTCCCCCTAATTTTTGGGCCACTAGGCCACTTGCATCCTCAACATGCTTGTGGCATGCACACACCACCACACTTAAAGCATGTTGGGATCAGTTAGAAGTCCCTTTCCTACAAAATTCCACCAAGCTATTATTAGGGGGTTGTACTAGTGGAATTTCCCAAACATGGATTTTGGGGTTCATTTTTAGTGCGTGAAATAATTTTCTATTTATTATAGTTTTCAAATTCTTTTGCACACATGAACTCTAAAATTTTCATTTTGTTGCGATCTTATATCCTTTTTTGTTTACGAGGAAAAATGGGAGGGTGGAAACTCAAGTTTGGATCTGAAAAAAGAAAATTTGGACATCCAAAATGCTGAGAGAGATAATTCCAAAAAAGTATCTGTGATTTTTAAGGATAGGCAAAAAGTGAACCCACTTGAGAATTTAACTTTTTCTACTCCCCCTAATTTTTGGGCCACTAGGCCACTTGCATCCTCAACATGCTTGTGGCATGCACACACCACCACACTTAAAGCATGTTGGGATCAGTTAGAAGTCCCTTTCCTACAAAATTCCACCAAGCTATTATTAGGGGGTTGTACTAGTGGAATTTCCCAAACATGGATTTTGGGGTTCATTTTTAGTGCGTGAAATAATTTTCTATTTATTATAGTTTTCAAATTCTTTTGCACACATGAACTCTAAAATTTTCATTTTGTTGCGATCTTATATCCTTTTTTGTTTACGAGGAAAAATGGGAGGGTGGAAACTCAAGTTTGGATCTGAAAAAAGAAAATTTGGACATCCAAAATGCTGAGAGAGATAATTCCAAAAAAGTATCTGTGATTTTTAAGGATAGGCAAAAAGTGAACCCACTTGAGAATTTAACTTTTTCTACTCCCCCTAATTTTTGGGCCACTAGGCCACTTGCATCCTCAACATGCTTGTGGCATGCACACACCACCACACTTAAAGCATGTTGGGATCAGTTAGAAGTCCCTTTCCTACAAAATTCCACCAAGCTATTATTAGGGGGTTGTACTAGTGGAATTTCCCAAACATGGATTTTGGGGTTCATTTTTAGTGCGTGAAATAATTTTCTATTTATTATAGTTTTCAAATTCTTTTGCACACATGAACTCTAAAATTTTCATTTTGTTGCGATCTTATATCCTTTTTTGTTTACGAGGAAAAATGGGAGGGTGGAAACTCAAGTTTGGATCTGAAAAAAGAAAATTTGGACATCCAAAATGCTGAGAGAGATAATTCCAAAAAAGTATCTGTGATTTTTAAGGATAGGCAAAAAGTGAACCCACTTGAGAATTTAACTTTTTCTACTCCCCCTAATTTTTGGGCCACTAGGCCACTTGCATCCTCAACATGCTTGTGGCATGCACACACCACCACACTTAAAGCATGTTGGGATCAGTTAGAAGTCCCTTTCCTACAAAATTCCACCAAGCTATTATTAGGGGGTTGTACTAGTGGAATTTCCCAAACATGGATTTTGGGGTTCATTTTTAGTGCGTGAAATAATTTTCTATTTATTATAGTTTTCAAATTCTTTTGCACACATGAACTCTAAAATTTTCATTTTGTTGCGATCTTATATCCTTTTTTGTTTACGAGGAAAAATGGGAGGGTGGAAACTCAAGTTTGGATCTGAAAAAAGAAAATTTGGACATCCAAAATGCTGAGAGAGATAATTCCAAAAAAGTATCTGTGATTTTTAAGGATAGGCAAAAAGTGAACCCACTTGAGAATTTAACTTTTTCTACTCCCCCTAATTTTTGGGCCACTAGGCCACTTGCATCCTCAACATGCTTGTGGCATGCACACACCACCACACTTAAAGCATGTTGGGATCAGTTAGAAGTCCCTTTCCTACAAAATTCCACCAAGCTATTATTAGGGGGTTGTACTAGTGGAATTTCCCAAACATGGATTTTGGGGTTCATTTTTAGTGCGTGAAATAATTTTCTATTTATTATAGTTTTCAAATTCTTTTGCACACATGAACTCTAAAATTTTCATTTTGTTGCGATCTTATATCCTTTTTTGTTTACGAGGAAAAATGGGAGGGTGGAAACTCAAGTTTGGATCTGAAAAAAGAAAATTTGGACATCCAAAATGCTGAGAGAGATAATTCCAAAAAAGTATCTGTGATTTTTAAGGATAGGCAAAAAGTGAACCCACTTGAGAATTTAACTTTTTCTACTCCCCCTAATTTTTGGGCCACTAGGCCACTTGCATCCTCAACATGCTTGTGGCATGCACACACCACCACACTTAAAGCATGTTGGGATCAGTTAGAAGTCCCTTTCCTACAAAATTCCACCAAGCTATTATTAGGGGGTTGTACTAGTGGAATTTCCCAAACATGGATTTTGGGGTTCATTTTTAGTGCGTGAAATAATTTTCTATTTATTATAGTTTTCAAATTCTTTTGCACACATGAACTCTAAAATTTTCATTTTGTTGCGATCTTATATCCTTTTTTGTTTACGAGGAAAAATGGGAGGGTGGAAACTCAAGTTTGGATCTGAAAAAAGAAAATTTGGACATCCAAAATGCTGAGAGAGATAATTCCAAAAAAGTATCTGTGATTTTTAAGGATAGGCAAAAAGTGAACCCACTTGAGAATTTAACTTTTTCTACTCCCCCTAATTTTTGGGCCACTAGGCCACTTGCATCCTCAACATGCTTGTGGCATGCACACACCACCACACTTAAAGCATGTTGGGATCAGTTAGAAGTCCCTTTCCTACAAAATTCCACCAAGCTATTATTAGGGGGTTGTACTAGTGGAATTTCCCAAACATGGATTTTGGGGTTCATTTTTAGTGCGTGAAATAATTTTCTATTTATTATAGTTTTCAAATTCTTTTGCACACATGAACTCTAAAATTTTCATTTTGTTGCGATCTTATATCCTTTTTTGTTTACGAGGAAAAATGGGAGGGTGGAAACTCAAGTTTGGATCTGAAAAAAGAAAATTTGGACATCCAAAATGCTGAGAGAGATAATTCCAAAAAAGTATCTGTGATTTTTAAGGATAGGCAAAAAGTGAACCCACTTGAGAATTTAACTTTTTCTACTCCCCCTAATTTTTGGGCCACTAGGCCACTTGCATCCTCAACATGCTTGTGGCATGCACACACCACCACACTTAAAGCATGTTGGGATCAGTTAGAAGTCCCTTTCCTACAAAATTCCACCAAGCTATTATTAGGGGGTTGTACTAGTGGAATTTCCCAAACATGGATTTTGGGGTTCATTTTTAGTGCGTGAAATAATTTTCTATTTATTATAGTTTTCAAATTCTTTTGCACACATGAACTCTAAAATTTTCATTTTGTTGCGATCTTATATCCTTTTTTGTTTACGAGGAAAAATGGGAGGGTGGAAACTCAAGTTTGGATCTGAAAAAAGAAAATTTGGACATCCAAAATGCTGAGAGAGATAATTCCAAAAAAGTATCTGTGATTTTTAAGGATAGGCAAAAAGTGAACCCACTTGAGAATTTAACTTTTTCTACTCCCCCTAATTTTTGGGCCACTAGGCCACTTGCATCCTCAACATGCTTGTGGCATGCACACACCACCACACTTAAAGCATGTTGGGATCAGTTAGAAGTCCCTTTCCTACAAAATTCCACCAAGCTATTATTAGGGGGTTGTACTAGTGGAATTTCCCAAACATGGATTTTGGGGTTCATTTTTAGTGCGTGAAATAATTTTCTATTTATTATAGTTTTCAAATTCTTTTGCACACATGAACTCTAAAATTTTCATTTTGTTGCGATCTTATATCCTTTTTTGTTTACGAGGAAAAATGGGAGGGTGGAAACTCAAGTTTGGATCTGAAAAAAGAAAATTTGGACATCCAAAATGCTGAGAGAGATAATTCCAAAAAAGTATCTGTGATTTTTAAGGATAGGCAAAAAGTGAACCCACTTGAGAATTTAACTTTTTCTACTCCCCCTAATTTTTGGGCCACTAGGCCACTTGCATCCTCAACATGCTTGTGGCATGCACACACCACCACACTTAAAGCATGTTGGGATCAGTTAGAAGTCCCTTTCCTACAAAATTCCACCAAGCTATTATTAGGGGGTTGTACTAGTGGAATTTCCCAAACATGGATTTTGGGGTTCATTTTTAGTGCGTGAAATAATTTTCTATTTATTATAGTTTTCAAATTCTTTTGCACACATGAACTCTAAAATTTTCATTTTGTTGCGATCTTATATCCTTTTTTGTTTACGAGGAAAAATGGGAGGGTGGAAACTCAAGTTTGGATCTGAAAAAAGAAAATTTGGACATCCAAAATGCTGAGAGAGATAATTCCAAAAAAGTATCTGTGATTTTTAAGGATAGGCAAAAAGTGAACCCACTTGAGAATTTAACTTTTTCTACTCCCCCTAATTTTTGGGCCACTAGGCCACTTGCATCCTCAACATGCTTGTGGCATGCACACACCACCACACTTAAAGCATGTTGGGATCAGTTAGAAGTCCCTTTCCTACAAAATTCCACCAAGCTATTATTAGGGGGTTGTACTAGTGGAATTTCCCAAACATGGATTTTGGGGTTCATTTTTAGTGCGTGAAATAATTTTCTATTTATTATAGTTTTCAAATTCTTTTGCACACATGAACTCTAAAATTTTCATTTTGTTGCGATCTTATATCCTTTTTTGTTTACGAGGAAAAATGGGAGGGTGGAAACTCAAGTTTGGATCTGAAAAAAGAAAATTTGGACATCCAAAATGCTGAGAGAGATAATTCCAAAAAAGTATCTGTGATTTTTAAGGATAGGCAAAAAGTGAACCCACTTGAGAATTTAACTTTTTCTACTCCCCCTAATTTTTGGGCCACTAGGCCACTTGCATCCTCAACATGCTTGTGGCATGCACACACCACCACACTTAAAGCATGTTGGGATCAGTTAGAAGTCCCTTTCCTACAAAATTCCACCAAGCTATTATTAGGGGGTTGTACTAGTGGAATTTCCCAAACATGGATTTTGGGGTTCATTTTTAGTGCGTGAAATAATTTTCTATTTATTATAGTTTTCAAATTCTTTTGCACACATGAACTCTAAAATTTTCATTTTGTTGCGATCTTATATCCTTTTTTGTTTACGAGGAAAAATGGGAGGGTGGAAACTCAAGTTTGGATCTGAAAAAAGAAAATTTGGACATCCAAAATGCTGAGAGAGATAATTCCAAAAAAGTATCTGTGATTTTTAAGGATAGGCAAAAAGTGAACCCACTTGAGAATTTAACTTTTTCTACTCCCCCTAATTTTTGGGCCACTAGGCCACTTGCATCCTCAACATGCTTGTGGCATGCACACACCACCACACTTAAAGCATGTTGGGATCAGTTAGAAGTCCCTTTCCTACAAAATTCCACCAAGCTATTATTAGGGGGTTGTACTAGTGGAATTTCCCAAACATGGATTTTGGGGTTCATTTTTAGTGCGTGAAATAATTTTCTATTTATTATAGTTTTCAAATTCTTTTGCACACATGAACTCTAAAATTTTCATTTTGTTGCGATCTTATATCCTTTTTTGTTTACGAGGAAAAATGGGAGGGTGGAAACTCAAGTTTGGATCTGAAAAAAGAAAATTTGGACATCCAAAATGCTGAGAGAGATAATTCCAAAAAAGTATCTGTGATTTTTAAGGATAGGCAAAAAGTGAACCCACTTGAGAATTTAACTTTTTCTACTCCCCCTAATTTTTGGGCCACTAGGCCACTTGCATCCTCAACATGCTTGTGGCATGCACACACCACCACACTTAAAGCATGTTGGGATCAGTTAGAAGTCCCTTTCCTACAAAATTCCACCAAGCTATTATTAGGGGGTTGTACTAGTGGAATTTCCCAAACATGGATTTTGGGGTTCATTTTTAGTGCGTGAAATAATTTTCTATTTATTATAGTTTTCAAATTCTTTTGCACACATGAACTCTAAAATTTTCATTTTGTTGCGATCTTATATCCTTTTTTGTTTACGAGGAAAAATGGGAGGGTGGAAACTCAAGTTTGGATCTGAAAAAAGAAAATTTGGACATCCAAAATGCTGAGAGAGATAATTCCAAAAAAGTATCTGTGATTTTTAAGGATAGGCAAAAAGTGAACCCACTTGAGAATTTAACTTTTTCTACTCCCCCTAATTTTTGGGCCACTAGGCCACTTGCATCCTCAACATGCTTGTGGCATGCACACACCACCACACTTAAAGCATGTTGGGATCAGTTAGAAGTCCCTTTCCTACAAAATTCCACCAAGCTATTATTAGGGGGTTGTACTAGTGGAATTTCCCAAACATGGATTTTGGGGTTCATTTTTAGTGCGTGAAATAATTTTCTATTTATTATAGTTTTCAAATTCTTTTGCACACATGAACTCTAAAATTTTCATTTTGTTGCGATCTTATATCCTTTTTTGTTTACGAGGAAAAATGGGAGGGTGGAAACTCAAGTTTGGATCTGAAAAAAGAAAATTTGGACATCCAAAATGCTGAGAGAGATAATTCCAAAAAAGTATCTGTGATTTTTAAGGATAGGCAAAAAGTGAACCCACTTGAGAATTTAACTTTTTCTACTCCCCCTAATTTTTGGGCCACTAGGCCACTTGCATCCTCAACATGCTTGTGGCATGCACACACCACCACACTTAAAGCATGTTGGGATCAGTTAGAAGTCCCTTTCCTACAAAATTCCACCAAGCTATTATTAGGGGGTTGTACTAGTGGAATTTCCCAAACATGGATTTTGGGGTTCATTTTTAGTGCGTGAAATAATTTTCTATTTATTATAGTTTTCAAATTCTTTTGCACACATGAACTCTAAAATTTTCATTTTGTTGCGATCTTATATCCTTTTTTGTTTACGAGGAAAAATGGGAGGGTGGAAACTCAAGTTTGGATCTGAAAAAAGAAAATTTGGACATCCAAAATGCTGAGAGAGATAATTCCAAAAAAGTATCTGTGATTTTTAAGGATAGGCAAAAAGTGAACCCACTTGAGAATTTAACTTTTTCTACTCCCCCTAATTTTTGGGCCACTAGGCCACTTGCATCCTCAACATGCTTGTGGCATGCACACACCACCACACTTAAAGCATGTTGGGATCAGTTAGAAGTCCCTTTCCTACAAAATTCCACCAAGCTATTATTAGGGGGTTGTACTAGTGGAATTTCCCAAACATGGATTTTGGGGTTCATTTTTAGTGCGTGAAATAATTTTCTATTTATTATAGTTTTCAAATTCTTTTGCACACATGAACTCTAAAATTTTCATTTTGTTGCGATCTTATATCCTTTTTTGTTTACGAGGAAAAATGGGAGGGTGGAAACTCAAGTTTGGATCTGAAAAAAGAAAATTTGGACATCCAAAATGCTGAGAGAGATAATTCCAAAAAAGTATCTGTGATTTTTAAGGATAGGCAAAAAGTGAACCCACTTGAGAATTTAACTTTTTCTACTCCCCCTAATTTTTGGGCCACTAGGCCACTTGCATCCTCAACATGCTTGTGGCATGCACACACCACCACACTTAAAGCATGTTGGGATCAGTTAGAAGTCCCTTTCCTACAAAATTCCACCAAGCTATTATTAGGGGGTTGTACTAGTGGAATTTCCCAAACATGGATTTTGGGGTTCATTTTTAGTGCGTGAAATAATTTTCTATTTATTATAGTTTTCAAATTCTTTTGCACACATGAACTCTAAAATTTTCATTTTGTTGCGATCTTATATCCTTTTTTGTTTACGAGGAAAAATGGGAGGGTGGAAACTCAAGTTTGGATCTGAAAAAAGAAAATTTGGACATCCAAAATGCTGAGAGAGATAATTCCAAAAAAGTATCTGTGATTTTTAAGGATAGGCAAAAAGTGAACCCACTTGAGAATTTAACTTTTTCTACTCCCCCTAATTTTTGGGCCACTAGGCCACTTGCATCCTCAACATGCTTGTGGCATGCACACACCACCACACTTAAAGCATGTTGGGATCAGTTAGAAGTCCCTTTCCTACAAAATTCCACCAAGCTATTATTAGGGGGTTGTACTAGTGGAATTTCCCAAACATGGATTTTGGGGTTCATTTTTAGTGCGTGAAATAATTTTCTATTTATTATAGTTTTCAAATTCTTTTGCACACATGAACTCTAAAATTTTCATTTTGTTGCGATCTTATATCCTTTTTTGTTTACGAGGAAAAATGGGAGGGTGGAGAACTCAAGTTTGGATCTGAAAAAAGAAAATTTGGACATCCAAAATGCTGAGAGAGATAATTCCAAAAAAGTATCTGTGATTTTTAAGGATAGGCAAAAAGTGAACCCACTTGAGAATTTAACTTTTTCTACTCCCCCTAATTTTTGGGCCACTAGGCCACTTGCATCCTCAACATGCTTGTGGCATGCACACACCACCACACTTAAAGCATGTTGGGATCAGTTAGAAGTCCCTTTCCTACAAAATTCCACCAAGCTATTATTAGGGGGTTGTACTAGTGGAATTTCCCAAACATGGATTTTGGGGTTCATTTTTAGTGCGTGAAATAATTTTCTATTTATTATAGTTTTCAAATTCTTTTGCACACATGAACTCTAAAATTTTCATTTTGTTGCGATCTTATATCCTTTTTTGTTTACGAGGAAAAATGGGAGGGTGGAAACTCAAGTTTGGATCTGAAAAAAGAAAATTTGGACATCCAAAATGCTGAGAGAGATAATTCCAAAAAAGTATCTGTGATTTTTAAGGATAGGCAAAAAGTGAACCCACTTGAGAATTTAACTTTTTCTACTCCCCCTAATTTTTGGGCCACTAGGCCACTTGCATCCTCAACATGCTTGTGGCATGCACACACCACCACACTTAAAGCATGTTGGGATCAGTTAGAAGTCCCTTTCCTACAAAATTCCACCAAGCTATTATTAGGGGGTTGTACTAGTGGAATTTCCCAAACATGGATTTTGGGGTTCATTTTTAGTGCGTGAAATAATTTTCTATTTATTATAGTTTTCAAATTCTTTTGCACACATGAACTCTAAAATTTTCATTTTGTTGCGATCTTATATCCTTTTTTGTTTACGAGGAAAAATGGGAGGGTGGAAACTCAAGTTTGGATCTGAAAAAAGAAAATTTGGACATCCAAAATGCTGAGAGAGATAATTCCAAAAAAGTATCTGTGATTTTTAAGGATAGGCAAAAAGTGAACCCACTTGAGAATTTAACTTTTTCTACTCCCCCTAATTTTTGGGCCACTAGGCCACTTGCATCCTCAACATGCTTGTGGCATGCACACACCACCACACTTAAAGCATGTTGGGATCAGTTAGAAGTCCCTTTCCTACAAAATTCCACCAAGCTATTATTAGGGGGTTGTACTAGTGGAATTTCCCAAACATGGATTTTGGGGTTCATTTTTAGTGCGTGAAATAATTTTCTATTTATTATAGTTTTCAAATTCTTTTGCACACATGAACTCTAAAATTTTCATTTTGTTGCGATCTTATATCCTTTTTTGTTTACGAGGAAAAATGGGAGGGTGGAAACTCAAGTTTGGATCTGAAAAAAGAAAATTTGGACATCCAAAATGCTGAGAGAGATAATTCCAAAAAAGTATCTGTGATTTTTAAGGATAGGCAAAAAGTGAACCCACTTGAGAATTTAACTTTTTCTACTCCCCCTAATTTTTGGGCCACTAGGCCACTTGCATCCTCAACATGCTTGTGGCATGCACACACCACCACACTTAAAGCATGTTGGGATCAGTTAGAAGTCCCTTTCCTACAAAATTCCACCAAGCTATTATTAGGGGGTTGTACTAGTGGAATTTCCCAAACATGGATTTTGGGGTTCATTTTTAGTGCGTGAAATAATTTTCTATTTATTATAGTTTTCAAATTCTTTTGCACACATGAACTCTAAAATTTTCATTTTGTTGCGATCTTATATCCTTTTTTGTTTACGAGGAAAAATGGGAGGGTGGAAACTCAAGTTTGGATCTGAAAAAAGAAAATTTGGACATCCAAAATGCTGAGAGAGATAATTCCAAAAAAGTATCTGTGATTTTTAAGGATAGGCAAAAAGTGAACCCACTTGAGAATTTAACTTTTTCTACTCCCCCTAATTTTTGGGCCACTAGGCCACTTGCATCCTCAACATGCTTGTGGCATGCACACACCACCACACTTAAAGCATGTTGGGATCAGTTAGAAGTCCCTTTCCTACAAAATTCCACCAAGCTATTATTAGGGGGTTGTACTAGTGGAATTTCCCAAACATGGATTTTGGGGTTCATTTTTAGTGCGTGAAATAATTTTCTATTTATTATAGTTTTCAAATTCTTTTGCACACATGAACTCTAAAATTTTCATTTTGTTGCGATCTTATATCCTTTTTTGTTTACGAGGAAAAATGGGAGGGTGGAAACTCAAGTTTGGATCTGAAAAAAGAAAATTTGGACATCCAAAATGCTGAGAGAGATAATTCCAAAAAAGTATCTGTGATTTTTAAGGATAGGCAAAAAGTGAACCCACTTGAGAATTTAACTTTTTCTACTCCCCCTAATTTTTGGGCCACTAGGCCACTTGCATCCTCAACATGCTTGTGGCATGCACACACCACCACACTTAAAGCATGTTGGGATCAGTTAGAAGTCCCTTTCCTACAAAATTCCACCAAGCTATTATTAGGGGGTTGTACTAGTGGAATTTCCCAAACATGGATTTTGGGGTTCATTTTTAGTGCGTGAAATAATTTTCTATTTATTATAGTTTTCAAATTCTTTTGCACACATGAACTCTAAAATTTTCATTTTGTTGCGATCTTATATCCTTTTTTGTTTACGAGGAAAAATGGGAGGGTGGAAACTCAAGTTTGGATCTGAAAAAAGAAAATTTGGACATCCAAAATGCTGAGAGAGATAATTCCAAAAAAGTATCTGTGATTTTTAAGGATAGGCAAAAAGTGAACCCACTTGAGAATTTAACTTTTTCTACTCCCCCTAATTTTTGGGCCACTAGGCCACTTGCATCCTCAACATGCTTGTGGCATGCACACACCACCACACTTAAAGCATGTTGGGATCAGTTAGAAGTCCCTTTCCTACAAAATTCCACCAAGCTATTATTAGGGGGTTGTACTAGTGGAATTTCCCAAACATGGATTTTGGGGTTCATTTTTAGTGCGTGAAATAATTTTCTATTTATTATAGTTTTCAAATTCTTTTGCACACATGAACTCTAAAATTTTCATTTTGTTGCGATCTTATATCCTTTTTTGTTTACGAGGAAAAATGGGAGGGTGGAAACTCAAGTTTGGATCTGAAAAAAGAAAATTTGGACATCCAAAATGCTGAGAGAGATAATTCCAAAAAAGTATCTGTGATTTTTAAGGATAGGCAAAAAGTGAACCCACTTGAGAATTTAACTTTTTCTACTCCCCCTAATTTTTGGGCCACTAGGCCACTTGCATCCTCAACATGCTTGTGGCATGCACACACCACCACACTTAAAGCATGTTGGGATCAGTTAGAAGTCCCTTTCCTACAAAATTCCACCAAGCTATTATTAGGGGGTTGTACTAGTGGAATTTCCCAAACATGGATTTTGGGGTTCATTTTTAGTGCGTGAAATAATTTTCTATTTATTATAGTTTTCAAATTCTTTTGCACACATGAACTCTAAAATTTTCATTTTGTTGCGATCTTATATCCTTTTTTGTTTACGAGGAAAAATGGGAGGGTGGAAACTCAAGTTTGGATCTGAAAAAAGAAAATTTGGACATCCAAAATGCTGAGAGAGATAATTCCAAAAAAGTATCTGTGATTTTTAAGGATAGGCAAAAAGTGAACCCACTTGAGAATTTAACTTTTTCTACTCCCCCTAATTTTTGGGCCACTAGGCCACTTGCATCCTCAACATGCTTGTGGCATGCACACACCACCACACTTAAAGCATGTTGGGATCAGTTAGAAGTCCCTTTCCTACAAAATTCCACCAAGCTATTATTAGGGGGTTGTACTAGTGGAATTTCCCAAACATGGATTTTGGGGTTCATTTTTAGTGCGTGAAATAATTTTCTATTTATTATAGTTTTCAAATTCTTTTGCACACATGAACTCTAAAATTTTCATTTTGTTGCGATCTTATATCCTTTTTTGTTTACGAGGAAAAATGGGAGGGTGGAAACTCAAGTTTGGATCTGAAAAAAGAAAATTTGGACATCCAAAATGCTGAGAGAGATAATTCCAAAAAAGTATCTGTGATTTTTAAGGATAGGCAAAAAGTGAACCCACTTGAGAATTTAACTTTTTCTACTCCCCCTAATTTTTGGGCCACTAGGCCACTTGCATCCTCAACATGCTTGTGGCATGCACACACCACCACACTTAAAGCATGTTGGGATCAGTTAGAAGTCCCTTTCCTACAAAATTCCACCAAGCTATTATTAGGGGGTTGTACTAGTGGAATTTCCCAAACATGGATTTTGGGGTTCATTTTTAGTGCGTGAAATAATTTTCTATTTATTATAGTTTTCAAATTCTTTTGCACACATGAACTCTAAAATTTTCATTTTGTTGCGATCTTATATCCTTTTTTGTTTACGAGGAAAAATGGGAGGGTGGAAACTCAAGTTTGGATCTGAAAAAAGAAAATTTGGACATCCAAAATGCTGAGAGAGATAATTCCAAAAAAGTATCTGTGATTTTTAAGGATAGGCAAAAAGTGAACCCACTTGAGAATTTAACTTTTTCTACTCCCCCTAATTTTTGGGCCACTAGGCCACTTGCATCCTCAACATGCTTGTGGCATGCACACACCACCACACTTAAAGCATGTTGGGATCAGTTAGAAGTCCCTTTCCTACAAAATTCCACCAAGCTATTATTAGGGGGTTGTACTAGTGGAATTTCCCAAACATGGATTTTGGGGTTCATTTTTAGTGCGTGAAATAATTTTCTATTTATTATAGTTTTCAAATTCTTTTGCACACATGAACTCTAAAATTTTCATTTTGTTGCGATCTTATATCCTTTTTTGTTTACGAGGAAAAATGGGAGGGTGGAAACTCAAGTTTGGATCTGAAAAAAGAAAATTTGGACATCCAAAATGCTGAGAGAGATAATTCCAAAAAAGTATCTGTGATTTTTAAGGATAGGCAAAAAGTGAACCCACTTGAGAATTTAACTTTTTCTACTCCCCCTAATTTTTGGGCCACTAGGCCACTTGCATCCTCAACATGCTTGTGGCATGCACACACCACCACACTTAAAGCATGTTGGGATCAGTTAGAAGTCCCTTTCCTACAAAATTCCACCAAGCTATTATTAGGGGGTTGTACTAGTGGAATTTCCCAAACATGGATTTTGGGGTTCATTTTTAGTGCGTGAAATAATTTTCTATTTATTATAGTTTTCAAATTCTTTTGCACACATGAACTCTAAAATTTTCATTTTGTTGCGATCTTATATCCTTTTTTGTTTACGAGGAAAAATGGGAGGGTGGAAACTCAAGTTTGGATCTGAAAAAAGAAAATTTGGACATCCAAAATGCTGAGAGAGATAATTCCAAAAAAGTATCTGTGATTTTTAAGGATAGGCAAAAAGTGAACCCACTTGAGAATTTAACTTTTTCTACTCCCCCTAATTTTTGGGCCACTAGGCCACTTGCATCCTCAACATGCTTGTGGCATGCACACACCACCACACTTAAAGCATGTTGGGATCAGTTAGAAGTCCCTTTCCTACAAAATTCCACCAAGCTATTATTAGGGGGTTGTACTAGTGGAATTTCCCAAACATGGATTTTGGGGTTCATTTTTAGTGCGTGAAATAATTTTCTATTTATTATAGTTTTCAAATTCTTTTGCACACATGAACTCTAAAATTTTCATTTTGTTGCGATCTTATATCCTTTTTTGTTTACGAGGAAAAATGGGAGGGTGGAAACTCAAGTTTGGATCTGAAAAAAGAAAATTTGGACATCCAAAATGCTGAGAGAGATAATTCCAAAAAAGTATCTGTGATTTTTAAGGATAGGCAAAAAGTGAACCCACTTGAGAATTTAACTTTTTCTACTCCCCCTAATTTTTGGGCCACTAGGCCACTTGCATCCTCAACATGCTTGTGGCATGCACACACCACCACACTTAAAGCATGTTGGGATCAGTTAGAAGTCCCTTTCCTACAAAATTCCACCAAGCTATTATTAGGGGGTTGTACTAGTGGAATTTCCCAAACATGGATTTTGGGGTTCATTTTTAGTGCGTGAAATAATTTTCTATTTATTATAGTTTTCAAATTCTTTTGCACACATGAACTCTAAAATTTTCATTTTGTTGCGATCTTATATCCTTTTTTGTTTACGAGGAAAAATGGGAGGGTGGAAACTCAAGTTTGGATCTGAAAAAAGAAAATTTGGACATCCAAAATGCTGAGAGAGATAATTCCAAAAAAGTATCTGTGATTTTTAAGGATAGGCAAAAAGTGAACCCACTTGAGAATTTAACTTTTTCTACTCCCCCTAATTTTTGGGCCACTAGGCCACTTGCATCCTCAACATGCTTGTGGCATGCACACACCACCACACTTAAAGCATGTTGGGATCAGTTAGAAGTCCCTTTCCTACAAAATTCCACCAAGCTATTATTAGGGGGTTGTACTAGTGGAATTTCCCAAACATGGATTTTGGGGTTCATTTTTAGTGCGTGAAATAATTTTCTATTTATTATAGTTTTCAAATTCTTTTGCACACATGAACTCTAAAATTTTCATTTTGTTGCGATCTTATATCCTTTTTTGTTTACGAGGAAAAATGGGAGGGTGGAAACTCAAGTTTGGATCTGAAAAAAGAAAATTTGGACATCCAAAATGCTGAGAGAGATAATTCCAAAAAAGTATCTGTGATTTTTAAGGATAGGCAAAAAGTGAACCCACTTGAGAATTTAACTTTTTCTACTCCCCCTAATTTTTGGGCCACTAGGCCACTTGCATCCTCAACATGCTTGTGGCATGCACACACCACCACACTTAAAGCATGTTGGGATCAGTTAGAAGTCCCTTTCCTACAAAATTCCACCAAGCTATTATTAGGGGGTTGTACTAGTGGAATTTCCCAAACATGGATTTTGGGGTTCATTTTTAGTGCGTGAAATAATTTTCTATTTATTATAGTTTTCAAATTCTTTTGCACACATGAACTCTAAAATTTTCATTTTGTTGCGATCTTATATCCTTTTTTGTTTACGAGGAAAAATGGGAGGGTGGAAACTCAAGTTTGGATCTGAAAAAAGAAAATTTGGACATCCAAAATGCTGAGAGAGATAATTCCAAAAAAGTATCTGTGATTTTTAAGGATAGGCAAAAAGTGAACCCACTTGAGAATTTAACTTTTTCTACTCCCCCTAATTTTTGGGCCACTAGGCCACTTGCATCCTCAACATGCTTGTGGCATGCACACACCACCACACTTAAAGCATGTTGGGATCAGTTAGAAGTCCCTTTCCTACAAAATTCCACCAAGCTATTATTAGGGGGTTGTACTAGTGGAATTTCCCAAACATGGATTTTGGGGTTCATTTTTAGTGCGTGAAATAATTTTCTATTTATTATAGTTTTCAAATTCTTTTGCACACATGAACTCTAAAATTTTCATTTTGTTGCGATCTTATATCCTTTTTTGTTTACGAGGAAAAATGGGAGGGTGGAAACTCAAGTTTGGATCTGAAAAAAGAAAATTTGGACATCCAAAATGCTGAGAGAGATAATTCCAAAAAAGTATCTGTGATTTTTAAGGATAGGCAAAAAGTGAACCCACTTGAGAATTTAACTTTTTCTACTCCCCCTAATTTTTGGGCCACTAGGCCACTTGCATCCTCAACATGCTTGTGGCATGCACACACCACCACACTTAAAGCATGTTGGGATCAGTTAGAAGTCCCTTTCCTACAAAATTCCACCAAGCTATTATTAGGGGGTTGTACTAGTGGAATTTCCCAAACATGGATTTTGGGGTTCATTTTTAGTGCGTGAAATAATTTTCTATTTATTATAGTTTTCAAATTCTTTTGCACACATGAACTCTAAAATTTTCATTTTGTTGCGATCTTATATCCTTTTTTGTTTACGAGGAAAAATGGGAGGGTGGAAACTCAAGTTTGGATCTGAAAAAAGAAAATTTGGACATCCAAAATGCTGAGAGAGATAATTCCAAAAAAGTATCTGTGATTTTTAAGGATAGGCAAAAAGTGAACCCACTTGAGAATTTAACTTTTTCTACTCCCCCTAATTTTTGGGCCACTAGGCCACTTGCATCCTCAACATGCTTGTGGCATGCACACACCACCACACTTAAAGCATGTTGGGATCAGTTAGAAGTCCCTTTCCTACAAAATTCCACCAAGCTATTATTAGGGGGTTGTACTAGTGGAATTTCCCAAACATGGATTTTGGGGTTCATTTTTAGTGCGTGAAATAATTTTCTATTTATTATAGTTTTCAAATTCTTTTGCACACATGAACTCTAAAATTTTCATTTTGTTGCGATCTTATATCCTTTTTTGTTTACGAGGAAAAATGGGAGGGTGGAAACTCAAGTTTGGATCTGAAAAAAGAAAATTTGGACATCCAAAATGCTGAGAGAGATAATTCCAAAAAAGTATCTGTGATTTTTAAGGATAGGCAAAAAGTGAACCCACTTGAGAATTTAACTTTTTCTACTCCCCCTAATTTTTGGGCCACTAGGCCACTTGCATCCTCAACATGCTTGTGGCATGCACACACCACCACACTTAAAGCATGTTGGGATCAGTTAGAAGTCCCTTTCCTACAAAATTCCACCAAGCTATTATTAGGGGGTTGTACTAGTGGAATTTCCCAAACATGGATTTTGGGGTTCATTTTTAGTGCGTGAAATAATTTTCTATTTATTATAGTTTTCAAATTCTTTTGCACACATGAACTCTAAAATTTTCATTTTGTTGCGATCTTATATCCTTTTTTGTTTACGAGGAAAAATGGGAGGGTGGAAACTCAAGTTTGGATCTGAAAAAAGAAAATTTGGACATCCAAAATGCTGAGAGAGATAATTCCAAAAAAGTATCTGTGATTTTTAAGGATAGGCAAAAAGTGAACCCACTTGAGAATTTAACTTTTTCTACTCCCCCTAATTTTTGGGCCACTAGGCCACTTGCATCCTCAACATGCTTGTGGCATGCACACACCACCACACTTAAAGCATGTTGGGATCAGTTAGAAGTCCCTTTCCTACAAAATTCCACCAAGCTATTATTAGGGGGTTGTACTAGTGGAATTTCCCAAACATGGATTTTGGGGTTCATTTTTAGTGCGTGAAATAATTTTCTATTTATTATAGTTTTCAAATTCTTTTGCACACATGAACTCTAAAATTTTCATTTTGTTGCGATCTTATATCCTTTTTTGTTTACGAGGAAAAATGGGAGGGTGGAAACTCAAGTTTGGATCTGAAAAAAGAAAATTTGGACATCCAAAATGCTGAGAGAGATAATTCCAAAAAAGTATCTGTGATTTTTAAGGATAGGCAAAAAGTGAACCCACTTGAGAATTTAACTTTTTCTACTCCCCCTAATTTTTGGGCCACTAGGCCACTTGCATCCTCAACATGCTTGTGGCATGCACACACCACCACACTTAAAGCATGTTGGGATCAGTTAGAAGTCCCTTTCCTACAAAATTCCACCAAGCTATTATTAGGGGGTTGTACTAGTGGAATTTCCCAAACATGGATTTTGGGGTTCATTTTTAGTGCGTGAAATAATTTTCTATTTATTATAGTTTTCAAATTCTTTTGCACACATGAACTCTAAAATTTTCATTTTGTTGCGATCTTATATCCTTTTTTGTTTACGAGGAAAAATGGGAGGGTGGAAACTCAAGTTTGGATCTGAAAAAAGAAAATTTGGACATCCAAAATGCTGAGAGAGATAATTCCAAAAAAGTATCTGTGATTTTTAAGGATAGGCAAAAAGTGAACCCACTTGAGAATTTAACTTTTTCTACTCCCCCTAATTTTTGGGCCACTAGGCCACTTGCATCCTCAACATGCTTGTGGCATGCACACACCACCACACTTAAAGCATGTTGGGATCAGTTAGAAGTCCCTTTCCTACAAAATTCCACCAAGCTATTATTAGGGGGTTGTACTAGTGGAATTTCCCAAACATGGATTTTGGGGTTCATTTTTAGTGCGTGAAATAATTTTCTATTTATTATAGTTTTCAAATTCTTTTGCACACATGAACTCTAAAATTTTCATTTTGTTGCGATCTTATATCCTTTTTTGTTTACGAGGAAAAATGGGAGGGTGGAAACTCAAGTTTGGATCTGAAAAAAGAAAATTTGGACATCCAAAATGCTGAGAGAGATAATTCCAAAAAAGTATCTGTGATTTTTAAGGATAGGCAAAAAGTGAACCCACTTGAGAATTTAACTTTTTCTACTCCCCCTAATTTTTGGGCCACTAGGCCACTTGCATCCTCAACATGCTTGTGGCATGCACACACCACCACACTTAAAGCATGTTGGGATCAGTTAGAAGTCCCTTTCCTACAAAATTCCACCAAGCTATTATTAGGGGGTTGTACTAGTGGAATTTCCCAAACATGGATTTTGGGGTTCATTTTTAGTGCGTGAAATAATTTTCTATTTATTATAGTTTTCAAATTCTTTTGCACACATGAACTCTAAAATTTTCATTTTGTTGCGATCTTATATCCTTTTTTGTTTACGAGGAAAAATGGGAGGGTGGAAACTCAAGTTTGGATCTGAAAAAAGAAAATTTGGACATCCAAAATGCTGAGAGAGATAATTCCAAAAAAGTATCTGTGATTTTTAAGGATAGGCAAAAAGTGAACCCACTTGAGAATTTAACTTTTTCTACTCCCCCTAATTTTTGGGCCACTAGGCCACTTGCATCCTCAACATGCTTGTGGCATGCACACACCACCACACTTAAAGCATGTTGGGATCAGTTAGAAGTCCCTTTCCTACAAAATTCCACCAAGCTATTATTAGGGGGTTGTACTAGTGGAATTTCCCAAACATGGATTTTGGGGTTCATTTTTAGTGCGTGAAATAATTTTCTATTTATTATAGTTTTCAAATTCTTTTGCACACATGAACTCTAAAATTTTCATTTTGTTGCGATCTTATATCCTTTTTTGTTTACGAGGAAAAATGGGAGGGTGGAAACTCAAGTTTGGATCTGAAAAAAGAAAATTTGGACATCCAAAATGCTGAGAGAGATAATTCCAAAAAAGTATCTGTGATTTTTAAGGATAGGCAAAAAGTGAACCCACTTGAGAATTTAACTTTTTCTACTCCCCCTAATTTTTGGGCCACTAGGCCACTTGCATCCTCAACATGCTTGTGGCATGCACACACCACCACACTTAAAGCATGTTGGGATCAGTTAGAAGTCCCTTTCCTACAAAATTCCACCAAGCTATTATTAGGGGGTTGTACTAGTGGAATTTCCCAAACATGGATTTTGGGGTTCATTTTTAGTGCGTGAAATAATTTTCTATTTATTATAGTTTTCAAATTCTTTTGCACACATGAACTCTAAAATTTTCATTTTGTTGCGATCTTATATCCTTTTTTGTTTACGAGGAAAAATGGGAGGGTGGAAACTCAAGTTTGGATCTGAAAAAAGAAAATTTGGACATCCAAAATGCTGAGAGAGATAATTCCAAAAAAGTATCTGTGATTTTTAAGGATAGGCAAAAAGTGAACCCACTTGAGAATTTAACTTTTTCTACTCCCCCTAATTTTTGGGCCACTAGGCCACTTGCATCCTCAACATGCTTGTGGCATGCACACACCACCACACTTAAAGCATGTTGGGATCAGTTAGAAGTCCCTTTCCTACAAAATTCCACCAAGCTATTATTAGGGGGTTGTACTAGTGGAATTTCCCAAACATGGATTTTGGGGTTCATTTTTAGTGCGTGAAATAATTTTCTATTTATTATAGTTTTCAAATTCTTTTGCACACATGAACTCTAAAATTTTCATTTTGTTGCGATCTTATATCCTTTTTTGTTTACGAGGAAAAATGGGAGGGTGGAAACTCAAGTTTGGATCTGAAAAAAGAAAATTTGGACATCCAAAATGCTGAGAGAGATAATTCCAAAAAAGTATCTGTGATTTTTAAGGATAGGCAAAAAGTGAACCCACTTGAGAATTTAACTTTTTCTACTCCCCCTAATTTTTGGGCCACTAGGCCACTTGCATCCTCAACATGCTTGTGGCATGCACACACCACCACACTTAAAGCATGTTGGGATCAGTTAGAAGTCCCTTTCCTACAAAATTCCACCAAGCTATTATTAGGGGGTTGTACTAGTGGAATTTCCCAAACATGGATTTTGGGGTTCATTTTTAGTGCGTGAAATAATTTTCTATTTATTATAGTTTTCAAATTCTTTTGCACACATGAACTCTAAAATTTTCATTTTGTTGCGATCTTATATCCTTTTTTGTTTACGAGGAAAAATGGGAGGGTGGAAACTCAAGTTTGGATCTGAAAAAAGAAAATTTGGACATCCAAAATGCTGAGAGAGATAATTCCAAAAAAGTATCTGTGATTTTTAAGGATAGGCAAAAAGTGAACCCACTTGAGAATTTAACTTTTTCTACTCCCCCTAATTTTTGGGCCACTAGGCCACTTGCATCCTCAACATGCTTGTGGCATGCACACACCACCACACTTAAAGCATGTTGGGATCAGTTAGAAGTCCCTTTCCTACAAAATTCCACCAAGCTATTATTAGGGGGTTGTACTAGTGGAATTTCCCAAACATGGATTTTGGGGTTCATTTTTAGTGCGTGAAATAATTTTCTATTTATTATAGTTTTCAAATTCTTTTGCACACATGAACTCTAAAATTTTCATTTTGTTGCGATCTTATATCCTTTTTTGTTTACGAGGAAAAATGGGAGGGTGGAAACTCAAGTTTGGATCTGAAAAAAGAAAATTTGGACATCCAAAATGCTGAGAGAGATAATTCCAAAAAAGTATCTGTGATTTTTAAGGATAGGCAAAAAGTGAACCCACTTGAGAATTTAACTTTTTCTACTCCCCCTAATTTTTGGGCCACTAGGCCACTTGCATCCTCAACATGCTTGTGGCATGCACACACCACCACACTTAAAGCATGTTGGGATCAGTTAGAAGTCCCTTTCCTACAAAATTCCACCAAGCTATTATTAGGGGGTTGTACTAGTGGAATTTCCCAAACATGGATTTTGGGGTTCATTTTTAGTGCGTGAAATAATTTTCTATTTATTATAGTTTTCAAATTCTTTTGCACACATGAACTCTAAAATTTTCATTTTGTTGCGATCTTATATCCTTTTTTGTTTACGAGGAAAAATGGGAGGGTGGAAACTCAAGTTTGGATCTGAAAAAAGAAAATTTGGACATCCAAAATGCTGAGAGAGATAATTCCAAAAAAGTATCTGTGATTTTTAAGGATAGGCAAAAAGTGAACCCACTTGAGAATTTAACTTTTTCTACTCCCCCTAATTTTTGGGCCACTAGGCCACTTGCATCCTCAACATGCTTGTGGCATGCACACACCACCACACTTAAAGCATGTTGGGATCAGTTAGAAGTCCCTTTCCTACAAAATTCCACCAAGCTATTATTAGGGGGTTGTACTAGTGGAATTTCCCAAACATGGATTTTGGGGTTCATTTTTAGTGCGTGAAATAATTTTCTATTTATTATAGTTTTCAAATTCTTTTGCACACATGAACTCTAAAATTTTCATTTTGTTGCGATCTTATATCCTTTTTTGTTTACGAGGAAAAATGGGAGGGTGGAAACTCAAGTTTGGATCTGAAAAAAGAAAATTTGGACATCCAAAATGCTGAGAGAGATAATTCCAAAAAAGTATCTGTGATTTTTAAGGATAGGCAAAAAGTGAACCCACTTGAGAATTTAACTTTTTCTACTCCCCCTAATTTTTGGGCCACTAGGCCACTTGCATCCTCAACATGCTTGTGGCATGCACACACCACCACACTTAAAGCATGTTGGGATCAGTTAGAAGTCCCTTTCCTACAAAATTCCACCAAGCTATTATTAGGGGGTTGTACTAGTGGAATTTCCCAAACATGGATTTTGGGGTTCATTTTTAGTGCGTGAAATAATTTTCTATTTATTATAGTTTTCAAATTCTTTTGCACACATGAACTCTAAAATTTTCATTTTGTTGCGATCTTATATCCTTTTTTGTTTACGAGGAAAAATGGGAGGGTGGAAACTCAAGTTTGGATCTGAAAAAAGAAAATTTGGACATCCAAAATGCTGAGAGAGATAATTCCAAAAAAGTATCTGTGATTTTTAAGGATAGGCAAAAAGTGAACCCACTTGAGAATTTAACTTTTTCTACTCCCCCTAATTTTTGGGCCACTAGGCCACTTGCATCCTCAACATGCTTGTGGCATGCACACACCACCACACTTAAAGCATGTTGGGATCAGTTAGAAGTCCCTTTCCTACAAAATTCCACCAAGCTATTATTAGGGGGTTGTACTAGTGGAATTTCCCAAACATGGATTTTGGGGTTCATTTTTAGTGCGTGAAATAATTTTCTATTTATTATAGTTTTCAAATTCTTTTGCACACATGAACTCTAAAATTTTCATTTTGTTGCGATCTTATATCCTTTTTTGTTTACGAGGAAAAATGGGAGGGTGGAAACTCAAGTTTGGATCTGAAAAAAGAAAATTTGGACATCCAAAATGCTGAGAGAGATAATTCCAAAAAAGTATCTGTGATTTTTAAGGATAGGCAAAAAGTGAACCCACTTGAGAATTTAACTTTTTCTACTCCCCCTAATTTTTGGGCCACTAGGCCACTTGCATCCTCAACATGCTTGTGGCATGCACACACCACCACACTTAAAGCATGTTGGGATCAGTTAGAAGTCCCTTTCCTACAAAATTCCACCAAGCTATTATTAGGGGGTTGTACTAGTGGAATTTCCCAAACATGGATTTTGGGGTTCATTTTTAGTGCGTGAAATAATTTTCTATTTATTATAGTTTTCAAATTCTTTTGCACACATGAACTCTAAAATTTTCATTTTGTTGCGATCTTATATCCTTTTTTGTTTACGAGGAAAAATGGGAGGGTGGAAACTCAAGTTTGGATCTGAAAAAAGAAAATTTGGACATCCAAAATGCTGAGAGAGATAATTCCAAAAAAGTATCTGTGATTTTTAAGGATAGGCAAAAAGTGAACCCACTTGAGAATTTAACTTTTTCTACTCCCCCTAATTTTTGGGCCACTAGGCCACTTGCATCCTCAACATGCTTGTGGCATGCACACACCACCACACTTAAAGCATGTTGGGATCAGTTAGAAGTCCCTTTCCTACAAAATTCCACCAAGCTATTATTAGGGGGTTGTACTAGTGGAATTTCCCAAACATGGATTTTGGGGTTCATTTTTAGTGCGTGAAATAATTTTCTATTTATTATAGTTTTCAAATTCTTTTGCACACATGAACTCTAAAATTTTCATTTTGTTGCGATCTTATATCCTTTTTTGTTTACGAGGAAAAATGGGAGGGTGGAAACTCAAGTTTGGATCTGAAAAAAGAAAATTTGGACATCCAAAATGCTGAGAGAGATAATTCCAAAAAAGTATCTGTGATTTTTAAGGATAGGCAAAAAGTGAACCCACTTGAGAATTTAACTTTTTCTACTCCCCCTAATTTTTGGGCCACTAGGCCACTTGCATCCTCAACATGCTTGTGGCATGCACACACCACCACACTTAAAGCATGTTGGGATCAGTTAGAAGTCCCTTTCCTACAAAATTCCACCAAGCTATTATTAGGGGGTTGTACTAGTGGAATTTCCCAAACATGGATTTTGGGGTTCATTTTTAGTGCGTGAAATAATTTTCTATTTATTATAGTTTTCAAATTCTTTTGCACACATGAACTCTAAAATTTTCATTTTGTTGCGATCTTATATCCTTTTTTGTTTACGAGGAAAAATGGGAGGGTGGAAACTCAAGTTTGGATCTGAAAAAAGAAAATTTGGACATCCAAAATGCTGAGAGAGATAATTCCAAAAAAGTATCTGTGATTTTTAAGGATAGGCAAAAAGTGAACCCACTTGAGAATTTAACTTTTTCTACTCCCCCTAATTTTTGGGCCACTAGGCCACTTGCATCCTCAACATGCTTGTGGCATGCACACACCACCACACTTAAAGCATGTTGGGATCAGTTAGAAGTCCCTTTCCTACAAAATTCCACCAAGCTATTATTAGGGGGTTGTACTAGTGGAATTTCCCAAACATGGATTTTGGGGTTCATTTTTAGTGCGTGAAATAATTTTCTATTTATTATAGTTTTCAAATTCTTTTGCACACATGAACTCTAAAATTTTCATTTTGTTGCGATCTTATATCCTTTTTTGTTTACGAGGAAAAATGGGAGGGTGGAAACTCAAGTTTGGATCTGAAAAAAGAAAATTTGGACATCCAAAATGCTGAGAGAGATAATTCCAAAAAAGTATCTGTGATTTTTAAGGATAGGCAAAAAGTGAACCCACTTGAGAATTTAACTTTTTCTACTCCCCCTAATTTTTGGGCCACTAGGCCACTTGCATCCTCAACATGCTTGTGGCATGCACACACCACCACACTTAAAGCATGTTGGGATCAGTTAGAAGTCCCTTTCCTACAAAATTCCACCAAGCTATTATTAGGGGGTTGTACTAGTGGAATTTCCCAAACATGGATTTTGGGGTTCATTTTTAGTGCGTGAAATAATTTTCTATTTATTATAGTTTTCAAATTCTTTTGCACACATGAACTCTAAAATTTTCATTTTGTTGCGATCTTATATCCTTTTTTGTTTACGAGGAAAAATGGGAGGGTGGAAACTCAAGTTTGGATCTGAAAAAAGAAAATTTGGACATCCAAAATGCTGAGAGAGATAATTCCAAAAAAGTATCTGTGATTTTTAAGGATAGGCAAAAAGTGAACCCACTTGAGAATTTAACTTTTTCTACTCCCCCTAATTTTTGGGCCACTAGGCCACTTGCATCCTCAACATGCTTGTGGCATGCACACACCACCACACTTAAAGCATGTTGGGATCAGTTAGAAGTCCCTTTCCTACAAAATTCCACCAAGCTATTATTAGGGGGTTGTACTAGTGGAATTTCCCAAACATGGATTTTGGGGTTCATTTTTAGTGCGTGAAATAATTTTCTATTTATTATAGTTTTCAAATTCTTTTGCACACACATGAACTCTAAAATTTTCATTTTGTTGCGATCTTATATCCTTTTTTGTTTACGAGGAAAAATGGGAGGGTGGAAACTCAAGTTTGGATCTGAAAAAAGAAAATTTGGACATCCAAAATGCTGAGAGAGATAATTCCAAAAAAGTATCTGTGATTTTTAAGGATAGGCAAAAAGTGAACCCACTTGAGAATTTAACTTTTTCTACTCCCCCTAATTTTTGGGCCACTAGGCCACTTGCATCCTCAACATGCTTGTGGCATGCACACACCACCACACTTAAAGCATGTTGGGATCAGTTAGAAGTCCCTTTCCTACAAAATTCCACCAAGCTATTATTAGGGGGGTTGTACTAGTGGAATTTCCCAAACATGGATTTTGGGGTTCATTTTTAGTGCGTGAAATAATTTTCTATTTATTATAGTTTTCAAATTCTTTTGCACACACATGAACTCTA
>NW_027181853.1:0-39168 GCF_029961685.1 Aristolochia californica
TTGAAGCACTTGGTGATTTTGGCTTCCAAACTTGTTTGCCCAAATTCTTGTGGGTTACCACAAACCTTCCGGTTGTTTTGGGTACCCATCTTTGTTTGGGTGGGTTAGTGCACTTTGGGTTCAAGTTCAAGTTCAAGTAAAAGTGAATGAGCTAGTTCAAGTTCAAGCACTTGTTGGTGTTAATGTGGACGAGTTCAAGTGCATTGAAAAATAATTTCTAGTGATAGTGCAAAAAATAAAAAAATATGATGTAAACAAGAGAATGAGTAAACTGTTTATAATATAATTAAATAAAACATATACCTAAACATATAATTAACCAAAACAAACATGATTACTACACTAATAACTAATTTAATGTAGAATTAAAATATATTAATATACTAATTAATTAAATAAGATATTATATTATTAAATGATTGCATTTTATTTTAAAATAATACAATAATTACGTGTGACAATTAACTGTGTATTAATTAATTATAAAAAATATATAAATAAAAAAAATTGAATATAATAAATAAATATAATATTTTATTAATAACTTAAGATACACAAGCTCAGCTTAGCTTTACTCCACCCAAAATTCTAGGAAACTTAATTTTCCTTTGTTTCCTCAACCAATTCTATTTGTTCATATTCCTCAACATTTATTGTCTAATATTGATTTTCAAGAGCCCAATCAAGAGCATCAAATGGTAAATAGTCTGATATTGTAGGGATGCATTTTGTTTATTGACCTAAGGAGGCAATTCTATCTCCGAGCCTCCCTGTCTCTTCATGTTATCCTGACCTTCAAAGTCATCAAATATTGTTACATCGATGTAGGAGGCCAGTAGCTTCTGTATGGAGTCAACTGAATCACCATTTGACTAATTTTGTCTTCTCAAGCACTAGTATGATCTTGAAATCTTCGTCTGGCCTGCCACTTAGCAAAAATCATTTCACCCACCCAACTATACCAAAAACCAAAAGAACAATATATACTTGCAACAATAGCTTCGATTTCACCTCCTGTTACACGTTGCTGAAAGTTTTTTGAATATTTGCTTGGCTTCATAAATTACATAACATGAGGGGAAAAAAGGAAAATTTTCAAATAAAAAATAAGTTTTTGTTCTTGCATCTCCTCCTAAATTGAAGGGTTGAAAACATTAACTTAGAAACAAAATTTCAAGAGGAACTACATTCAAGGTGTTCCAAATGCTGCAGTGAATCCCCAGTGCTGCCAGCAACCAAAAAAAAATTGCTCTTCGAGGTTGGACTAAAAGTCCAGATATATGGAAATATAACTAATGCAACATTTTCAAAAATTGAAGTGAAGAGAGTACAAAAAAGTTAGCCACTCCTCTATTTTATGGCAAAGAGAACAACCATTTATATGGTGAACAATAAAACTTAGCAATAGACAAAGACAATTTGAAAGAAAAAATATAAATAACTTAACTTACTAGAACTTGTAGTAAATGTGATTAGACAACGTTTCCCAATAACACATTTATTCACCTCGTTCTCATCCTCAAACTTCCACAAATTTCACCTTCTTCTCATATAAATTTTCTATTACTTCATTGAGTAAAATTGTTCTAAATGAAAAAACCACGAGTAATCGATGTTAGATGCCTTATGTACTAGTTTCTTTAAGAACGTTATACATTTTAAAAATACAACTTACATGTTTTTGATAGTCAATATTTCCTCCATAGGCCTTCGATTCACCCATTCAGTAACTACAACTCAAAATGAGATATCATTTAATTATCATACAAACAACAGGAGTCTAAAGGAATCACTCAAGACAACAACTCAAAAGCCCAATCCAACCACCATGTAGCGTTGAGCCAAAACGCCCCAATCCACCAAGATAGCAAAACAACAAATGATGAAGGAGGTCAAACAAAATAATGATGAAGTGCCAGAACATAATACCTCTTTCTGACTATTGTAAAGCCATGTAACATGCATCAGGCACAACTGATACGAATTCGATGCTCTAACTCCCAATCGGTTTGAGAAACATTCATCATTGAAAACCAAAAGGGTACATAAGAAATTGATTCCAAAAATAACAAACAACAAAGGGGACAGTATGAATCCCAACTCTACCTATTGATCTATTTTTTGGAAAATCAGCGACAGTTTGAACAGGTACCACCCTCAATCTATTTAATAGTGTGAAAGTATGTTGCTAGTTGAGTACGTTTATCATTATCTTTAGCATATTGAAAATGATAGGGCAAATCCGAAGAAAAGAGATTGAGCACTGACAATACATAAAGAAAGAAGAAGAAGAAAATGAAAAAACAGAGGAAGAAGAATAAAAATTAACAAGACTACAAAAGCAAATATAGATGAAAAATAATCTAATAGTAAAGAAATTCTATGGACAATGAAGGTGAGGGACATACTTATCCGTGATTTCTTTGAATTTATGGACTAACCATTAAAGCGGCATCTCTTCGGTCGTTCTTGCCTGTCAAAAATTAAAGACACCTACGTTGAGAACTTCTTGCAACAAAGACTTTGTAAACACGTGACAAACTGTTTATTGGGAAATCAAAGGAAATTAGGAGGGTTGTTTGGGGAAAAGAGAGTGAGAAGCAAGAGAAAGGGGGAAAAAAGAGAGGTAGAGGTTAGAGGGGAGGAATGTTGGAGATGACGTAGAGTGGATGAAGGTCGAAGGGGAAAGTCGGACAGAGAGAGGCAACATTGTTGTGGACCGAGAGCGAGAGGGAGATGAGAGGGGAAAAAGAAAGTCGCCAAGAGAGAGAGGGAGATGAGAGAGGAAAAAGAAAGTTTCAAAGAGCAAGAGGGAGATGAGAGAGAAAAAAGAAAGTCACCAAGAGCGAGAGGGAAATGGAGATGGGCGGCCGAGGGTGAGAGTGAGAGCAAGAGGGAGGTGAGAGAGGAAAAAGAAAGTCGCTGAGAGTGAGAGCCAGAGGGAGAAGGGAGAGGGAGAGCGTGTACGAGAGGGAGAGGGGAGTGCAAGAGGGAGAAGGGAGAGTAGAGAGCGAGAGGGAGAAGAGAGAATGAAGAATGAGAGAGAGGTGGGAGAAAACTTTTCGGGCCCGATGAGTTCAAGTGAATGAACCAGGATTTCAGTGGGAATCCTGATTCACCCACTTCACTATGGGGCCCGTTCAAGGGAATGAACTGGTTCATTTACTTGAACTTGGCTTTAGGTGCAGTACTAACGGGTTCAAGTGAATGAACCATGTAACCATATGAACTTGAACTTGAACCCGTTGTGCACTAACCCACCCCCTCCCCTGATGTCATTTGTGTTGTAATTTAGATAATTTTGGCATAGTGACCCACCTCATTGCAATAGTGGCATTGAATGCCAGGAATGGGAGAGAACGTCTTGATTTGTCTTTTCTTATTTTCCCCAACTTTCCTCTTGGGTGTGGACTTTTGAGATTGAATTTTGACTTGTTGTTCTAAGTCTATAATCCTCTTTTCAAATGCAAGTTGTTGTAGACTCGATAGCAAAATGAGTAATCTAGAGACGACGCGGACGAGTCAGTGACTCAATGGAGTAGTAAAGTACCTTAGCCAGTTTATGTTCTTTTAAATTCATGAATGTCAAGTAGGGAGCCCACGAGGGCAGTATTGTAATAATCTTAAACACTATGCTCGAGCCTTTGCTTTATTAGGCCATCGAGAAGAAAGGAAAGAATAGAAGAAAATTACAAGGGATCTGCGTTCTCCTTCAATGAACCAAGGTCGGCGTTCCCCTAGAACCCAAGGTGCAGACTCCCTTTGATGAGCCTGGTTATCCTCCTTCTCGCCAATCCATCTCTCCTCTTCTCTCACTTTATCCATTCCATTCTATTGTTCCTCACAAAACTGTCACCATAGGTAAGGTCTCAGCGTCCTGGTTCTACCCTCGATTTATAAGAAGACCTCTCACATCGTCGAATCATTCGATCCATGGCCAGAGACCATAACACAAGTTTATCACATGATAGCTTGTCTAAATCCACTTTGCCTTGAAGCATTGGCCATATGGCTGTCATTTGCTTCCTTCAAGGCACTAAGCTCCTCTTTGAGCTTTGCAATCTCATGTCTTCAAGCATTGCATTTTTTCTTATATCTATTTAGACAATGAATTGATATTTCTAATAAAAATTCAAGCTCAGTTTCATAGACTCACCATCATCTTCAATAGTTATGAGTCCAACATCAATTCTTCTTCCTCAGAGTGGTGTTAGTGGCATTTTATGCAATTTAGAGAGTGAGTGCCATGTGGATGTAATTATGCCAATTCTTTAAGTCCTTTTACATTACTCATGTACTAGGATTTTATTCCCTCAAGGCTATAAATAAAGGTTTGAGATGGAGGGCATCACAACGTCCTCTTAACTCTAATTCACTCTAGTCACTCTTGTTTTCTTGCCTACTCGATCTCTCTCCTTTCCTCGCTTTTCTTCTCTTTTCTTCTTTTTCCACCTTCTACCTACAAAGCCTAAGTTCTCTAAATATGTGACCCTAATTTTATGTAATCTACGTAAGGTCTTGAACACACTTCAACAACACCACTTCCATATCAAAATATCCAAGTGCACTTTTCCTTTATCAAAGTCCACTTTCTTGGACATGAGGTCTCTCAAGGAGTGTTGATCAAACAAGATAAGGTCCAAGCCAAGCTAGATTGGCCCTTATTAAGAACCTTGGAAAAACTCTGAGGGTGTTTAGGTCTTACTGGATATTATAGACCATTTATTAAGGATTCTGCCACAATTGCTCGACCTTTGACTACCCTACTAAAAAGATGTTTTTATATGGGTTGATGATGCCACCAAAGCTTTTGAGAGGCTCAGATAGAAAATGTGTATTGCTTCAGTGTGTATTTCTACCAATTTTTTTGAAACCGCTCATTGAATGTGATGCATTGGGAACCGGTATTAAGGTAGTGTCGATGTAGGGTGGACCACCAATTTCTTACTATAGTAGACCTCTCAAACATAGGATGCTCTCTTGGTCCACTTATGAAAAATAGACCTATGCCCTGGTCTTAGTTGTACAAAAATGGGAGCCTTATCTATATGAGAGAAGCTTCACTCTTCAAACCGACCAGTGTTTTCTCAAATATCTATAACAACAGCCCATCAGTACACCAATGCAACGTGCTTGGTCAAATTGATGGGTTACGACTTTGAAATTACTTACAAAAATGGAATTGAGAATGCAATGGCTGAGAGTCTCTCCCTTTAGTATGATACAACTCTCCACTAGTTTACTACCTCACTTGTTTCTTTATTGTTATAGGATATCAAAGAATCTTATATGAAGGATCTAACCATACAAGAAATGCTCCAAAAACTCCATCAAGATCCATCCATAATGTCCCACCACAAGGCGGAAATTTTTTATAATCGAGTAGTGGTCTCAACACTTAACAAACCCTTGGTCCAAGAAATACTCATAGAAATGCACAACTCTCCCATTGGGGGATGAGAAGGCTTTATAAAAACCTACCATAGGGTGTAAAGATCTTTCTTTTTTGTCAAGCCTCAAAATTGATGTCAAGGCATAAGTGGCCAATTACGATGTGTGCCAACAAGTCAAATACAACACTATAATACCAACAAGCCTTATGCAACCCTTACTTATCCCAAACAGAGTTTGGGAAATTACTTACAAAAATGGAATTGAGAATGCAATGGCTGAGAGTCTCTCCCTTTAGTATGATACAACTCTCCACTAGTTTACTACCACACTTGTTTCTTTATTGTTACATGATATCAAAGAATCTTATATGAAGGATCTAACCATACAAGAAATGCTCCAAAAACTCCATCCATAATGTCCCACCACAAGGCGGAATTTTTTTATAATCGAGTAGTGGTCTCAACACTTAACAAACCCTTGGTCCAAGAAATACTCATAGAAATGCACAACTCTCCCATTGGGGGACGAGAAGGCTTTATAAAAGCTTACCATAGGGTGTAAAGATCTTTCTTTTTTGTCAAGCCTCAAAATTGATGTCAAGGCATAAGTGGCCAATTACGATGTGTGCCAACAAGTCAAATACAACACTATAATACCAAAAAGCCTTATGCAACCCTTACCTATCCCAAAAAAAGTTTGGGAAAATGTATCGATGGTTTTCATCAAAGGGCTTTGTCCTTCAAAAATCAAGATGGTGATTTTTTCCACTGTGGATAGACTAAGTAAATATGCCAATTTTTGTGCCCTCAAACGCCCTTACACTATAAAGACCATTGTCAAAGCTTATTTCACTTGATATAGCCAAGCTACTTGGCATGCCACGAACTCTTACTTCAAAAAGAGATTCAATTTTTCTAACCACCTTTTGGAAAGAATTTTTTCTATAGCAGGGCAAAAATCTACAAATGACTACGGCTTATCATCCTCAAATGGATGGCCAAACCAAAGTGGTCAACCAATGCTTAGAGACCTACTTGCATAGGTTCATAGGCGAAAAACCATCTTCTTAGAGCTTCAATCTTTCTTGGGTAGAATAGTCTTACAACACTTCATATCATTTATCCATGAAGATGTCCCCTTTTCTAAAGTAGATTATGGCAAACCTCCTTGGACATTTCATCATATGCGAAAGGCACCACACATATCGTTGTTGTAGAAGAAGCTCTGCTAAAATGAGATCAAACCTTGAAACTGGTCAAACACCATCTTTCCTTAGCACAACTATTGAATTTAGGACCCCATGATTGAAACCTCAAGCAAGATGAGAAAGGGAGAAGAAAAAGAGCAAAGAGAGAGAGAGAGAGAGAGAGAGAGAGAGAGAGAGAGAGAACTCGGGTAGAGAGGAAAGAAGAGAAAAGAGTTTAGGCTAGAGAGAGATTTTTCACGAGTTGAGAAGTGGAGAGCTTCATCGACTTGATATAATCAGATTACATGAACCACTATTTATAATAGAGGAAAGTAGTAGAGTCCAATTACAATTAAACTACCCTTGTCCCAATTACACCCAAACTCTAACACTTAAAGATAAGTCCTAGCATAATTAAATAACTTAACATAAATAGAAGAGTAACATAACTAAAACACCTTTAAACTAAAACTCTTCTATGAGACCTGCTTCCATGATAATTTTGGCTTTGTAAGACTTCTTATTGTGAGAGTCATCATGCCACCTCATGTGAACATAGTGGGTCCCACCAACTCGTGTGATCATGGTGGGCCCCACCTTGTAAAACTCTCCCTCAAGCTGGGGGTGAAAAAACATTGCAGGTGGTGGACAAGATCTTATGAGTGACTGGTTTGGTGAGAGTTGTTGAATTTAGGACCCCATAATTGAAACCTCGAGCAAGAAGAGAGAGGGAGAAGAAAAAGATCAAAGAGAGAGAGAGAAAAAAAAACTCGGGTAGAGAGGAAGTAGCAGTTCATGGAACTGCTTCACTCAATTTCCTTTTATTGCTACTGTGATTCATGTCTTTTTTGACATGGTTCAGAAGCTATGAGAGACCATAATTCAGTACAAAGGAAGCGGATGAGAGTGTGACTTTTGCATAAAATAATTTTGGCAATTGCTCAACAAGTAGTCCCACTTCAAGTTGGACTTCATAGCCATTACAATTCCTTTATTTGCTGCAACAAAGGCAAAAAATCTTCCGACTGAGTAGAATATTGCTCCAAGTTCAGAAATTAATTCATATTTTTTTCTCAACAACTACTACTACAGAACAATCATTATGACATGTGCCATGATTCCTTTTCCGCCCTTCTCCTTGTCAATGAGTTTTTTATCTTCTGCATTGTCATCTAAAAGAATTAAGGCTCACCCTCTAGGAATTCCCTTGAGGTCATATATGGTCCAACTTATTTGTCAAGTTTTATAGTTGTACTGTTACCGTCTTCCCTAAATTTCAGAAAAAAACCACTTTGCCATTGTTTTTCCTTTAATATTTCTTCAATTTATCATTTTTCATAATTTTTGAAGTAATAGCTACACCCACTACCTACAGAGTATAGGAGTCTACCCAACATCTAGCGTGAGTCAAATCCTTTTATACTTCAGCCAAGAGGTGGTTTTCTGAGCTACCCTTAAAAACATAGTATTTTTTATGCCTAAAATTAGGCCTTTTTCGCCTTTGAGTTTGAGGAATTTTCATTTTTAGATTACAACCGCTGTGACTGGTGTATGGAGTTTTGTCGTACATCTAGGTGTGAATTTTTTCTCCCATATTTGTTTTATCCTAGTTGGGTTCTATGTCCTTTTTCCCCAACTTGTGGGAAAGAATTAAAAGAAAAAGTAAAAAAAAAAGAGGTATTTTATTTTATGTGACAAGGATCATCAAGTAAGGGTACAACGAAAAATGTAGATTTTGCATCTGTGAAGAATTTTTTTTTTCAATCAAAGAAGAACGAAGACCAAATTTGTTTTTCCTTGCAAGCTGAAGTTATAATCTCCAACTTGAGGGAGATTGCTGAAGAGCAGGTATAGAAGAGCCTTACATGACTATCGTAGAAAGAAGTCTCACAGAGCATTTATTAATATGGTGGAATCTAATTGTCGTCTCATGGGAGGAAGTCTCACAGAAGTGTTTCTATTTAGAGGAGTTTTAGTTATTTTAATCTTTTATTTATGTTACAATTGTTTAATTATTCTAGGATTTATCCTAGGAGTTAGACTTAGGGTGTTACTAGGACATGGGTAATTTTACTGTAATTTGAGTCTACATATTTATTCTACTATAAATAGATGTTCATCTTACTTAGTTAATCAATAAAGTGAGTGAATTATTTTATTCTCCATAAATTCAACAATCCAAACCCTATTTAAAAGGTAGGGTTTTGCAAAAAATATATTTAACTTTAATTTCACTATTAGTAGGGGAAACTAACTCTTCGAGAGGAGTCTTTTTAATTCAAACCATGATCGCAAAGAAATTTTCAGAAGCAAAGATCTCATGCTTTAAATATGAAGACATTTTTTTCTGGCATTGATGACAAACATGGATATTATTAGCTTTTTGTTTATGTGTAGCTAGTTCAGTGGTTCTATCCTGGCTCCTATGTTTTTATCTTCCTTACAGAAACTTGGATAGGCCCAATTCATGTGTTTAACATGTCACATTGCTATGATTGTGCATGGTTCCATGGGAACCACTAAGCCAATGACTTTTCGGTTTTATTTCCATGACAACCTTAACCCTATAATAGCTTGATTTTGTTCAAGGAAGTTATTCATTTGAAAATTTCACTAGAAGTTTAATAACGGGTCTTCTCTTTGATAATGGGTCTATAATAGCTTGATTTTGTTCATGGAAGTTGTTCATTTGAAAATTTCACTAGAAGTTTAATAATGGGTCTTTCTCTTTGATGAGTTATACTGTGTGATGCTTTTTAATTATCTTGTTGAAGGGTTCTCAAGAATGTACAAGTTTGCTAGTTTTCCAAAATCACTTATTTGTATCAATGGTTACATGGAGGGTTTCTTATGTGAGGTCTTGGGTTCAAAAATATCACTGAGGATATAGGGTTGTAGTTTACTTGTATAATCAATATTTATTAAAAAAACTGCTTTGGATTTTGTGAACTGTAATTTCTGCTTGTTCTTGGGTGAAACACTATATCTTTTCCTTTGAATAGTTTTGGGATTTTATTGCTTTTAGTTTGCTCGTTGGAGCTATTTGACAATGAGCTGGGTTTCTAGTATGCTTAACCACATCATGGTGCTTATTTCTCAATCACCGGGTGATATATTACCAAAACTAATGACAACTACTAGGTCACATGAGGATCTTTCTAAGAAGATGATTACTAAGTATGATGGTATATGTGAAGAATGATTACATATGTCCTCCTTCAACTAGAAATGTTCATCCAAAAATAGCAGATGATGATAAGTATTAACCCTATTTCAAGGTAAGCTTTACATGAACTATTATTTATGTGTTTATTCATTTAAAAGAACAAATATATTAACTTTCAATATGCAAATTTCATAATTGCATTGATCCAGTAGAACTTGTTGGGGATGATATATTATTTGGACAAAATCAAGAAAAAGATGAAGATGATTTGTAGAAGCTAATTAACAATCTACAGTCTCAATATCAGGGAGAAGAAGGAAAAATGAATAAAGTGAATTAGCTAATAATTTTTCGTAACAATATAGCAACTCATAGTGGGACAATTATGTAGAGTACAATAGTTGATTTAACATGACCAATTTTTTTTTAAATAAAAAAGTTTTTAAATTTTGTATTTGACATTTTTATTTTACTAAAAATTTATTGGATAAATATGGTAATGTGTGAGATTATTTATTAACTCTCATTTATTTTCCTGGAAAAGGCCCTAACGTATCTATTTAATTTTCCTAATAAGGCACTAAATAGGTTTTTATCGTAAGTTTTTTTTTGGAAATTTATATCCTACGAAAAGCTAGGGAAAGCATTTCTAGCTTTTCCTACGATATATATTTTCAACCAGGGGCACTAATAGGGCCTAATAAGATTTCATACTAAAGGTTTCAAGGAAATGTATATCCTAGGAAAAAATTCTTCTGGCTTTTTTAGGATATAAAATATCGAGATATAAAATGCTTAAGTGCTAGAAGTTCTGCTTAGAAGCATCAAAATCATATCTTGAATATACAAAAAAAAGTTAGATAAGAAAATTAGCTAACAACAATTAGGAAATATCCCATTTTCCCTATTATCCAATCCAAAGATAATTCCAAAAAATATAAGTGGAATAAAGGCTAGTAAGGCAAGCAAAAGGAGCTTTCTTCATAGACATGCAACTCCAATGACTAGGACTCTGGGGAGGAGGGGAGGGCATTTTGAAAGTGAATTACCTAGTGAAAGTAAAGGTGAAATTGAATTACTTTTTTTTGTGTTAGTGTGCACAAAGGAAAATATAGTGAAAAGTATATAAGTAATTTATTAATAAAATACTCTGATAGATTTAACTTTTATAAAATAATTTTTATTTAATTTTTCTATTAATAATTTAAGAAATATTTTAACTTGTTAAAATTAATAAATAATTAATAAAATAAAATAAATTTATATATTTAATTATATATAAATTAAACTTTTCTCTTTCTCAAATGGATTCTGGGTCTGCAATATAATGGGAAACTAGGATGAAACAAAATCAAGTTTTTCATCAACTTCCTTCAACTTGACTTGTAGTTAGGAGAATCTCTCGTGTCTTTCCTCCTAGTCCAATTTTTGAATTTTGAATGGAGAATGTTTGGTTTAAGTGAAGAAATTTATTCCTAATTTTTCATCGCATTCAAATTTCAATTATTTAAGAAATATGATATCTAAGAAGGTATATGTAGAAATTAGCCTTAATTAAATCAGGAATTATAATTGTTGATTTTCAAGACTCCATGGGTTTAGCTCATGGAGAAAAAGAGGGAGACACCCATTGGGAATGGGAGGAAGAAGAGGTTTTGGATTTGTTATCCTAACCCTCCCCCTAAGCTCAATTTATAGATTAATTAAACTATAATATTACAATAATGCCCCTGGAACTTAACCTAATTACATTAATGCCATATCTATGAGATGACTCTTTATTTACCATCTTGCCATTGTTGTATGGGTATGTGGGCCTTCTCTTTGGTTTATGGGCCTTGAGCCCATCTTCTACATCTATTGGATGTGTGGGCCTTCCTTGGTCTTATGGGCTTGGGCCCATCTTCCAACACATTATATATGTGGGCCTTGGCTGTATGGGCTTGGTCCATCTTCCAACACTCCCCCCCAAGTTAGTGGTGAGAGAACATGAACTCCCAACTTACTGCTAATAGTGAATAAGATCTTCTCATATAAAATGATAGTTCTCCATATCTTCCAACACTCCCTATCACGCTGGTGGTCTCTTCCATGAGGCCAAGTTGGCATAAGATAAGAGTAAAATCACTGCAAGTCGTATGACATCGCTCCATACTCCAGTCATAACTCATGTTGGATGTAGGGCACAATCCTATCTTCTATAGGTAGTGGGTCTCTACGTAGTGCTCATAAGTGTAATAAAACTATTCCATCACAGTGTCCCTCCACAGGACACCGACTCTCAAATGGTAGGAGTAATAAATGCCAATTAAGGGGGGTATTGGGTAATTACCCAAAAGATAATATTATGGGGCCTCCGTGTGATTTCTTCTTCATTAGAATAAACAATGCTGACAAAAATCAGCAACTGAGAAGTCCTTCTTCAATAATAATGTATCAGCCAAAAAGACATAATAACAATAGCTAAAATGGGTTTGGGCGCAATATCACGTACCAAACAATGAAAATCTTCAAAAAGGACTCATAAAATAATTCTCAGATAGTATGTAAAAACCTAAGGAAGTTGACACTAACTTTCACTAAATAAGGAAGTTGTTCCAAATAATATGTAAAAACCTAGTAATAATCCAAAATAATAATCTTGTTGGAGGAAAGGATCGAGTCAAGCCGAGTCAGGTATCAAACTAATATAGCCGAGTCACAAAAGAAATAGGTATAGAACTTGGGATCTGGACACGTATAATTGAGGCAACAAAATAAGTGGGCCAAGTCGGGTTGATCGGACCGAGTTGAACTGGACCGGGTTGTGTCGGTCCTAGTTGACCCGAGTTAACTCGGCATAACGTAAGCAAAAGCTGGGGCAGCAGGGTCACTGGGTGATGTCGGCTCGGTCCGGGTTGGGTCAGAACAGGCGCAGTTCGGCACGAGACTCAAAACCAGCGATGAGTTTCCTAACTTCGGAAAAATTAAAATTTTCAACAATGCGTCTTTTCGTCAAGGTCGGTCGTCTTCCTCGGAGAGCGCTGGCATCCAAACAGAGCGGAGCAGCAACTCAGCAGCAGAGTGAAAGAAAATTTCCGAAAAATAAATCAAGCCACATCAATAGCAGGACGAGAACCACCCGATTACCGTGAGCCAGCAGAGACAGAGCGGGAACTTCCGGAAATAAACCAATCTGACAGAGATGCTTGATTGACGATAGACATCAATTATAGGAACAGAGAGATCAATCCGTAACAGGCTAGATGACTTTCCAGCAGAGGCAATAAAAGATATAGGTTGGCGATGAACCAGCAAGTTATGTCAGCGTATAACGGGATAGAGGACAGCCCAGCGAAGAGTCGAGAAATATTCAGTAATCTGTGCTGGCTCGGAGGCAACTTTCCAGAGATTTACTGGATTGATGAGAATAATGAAGATACCAGCAGAGATATACTGGACGAGGATTAACGAGTTCGCTGGACCATTGAGCAACCAAATAGTATAAAAATTAAAAAAAAAAAACAACATCAACGCAGGAATGAATCCAGGTAGTAGTTGGGGACATCCAGTGGCGGCAAATCATTAAAGAAATCTTCGTCGGAGACATCCAGTGGCGGCAAATCATTAAAGAAATCTTCAGACGGTAGCGAAATCTCCGACGAGGTATTTCCTTCTTCTTCTTCGGTATCCATAAGAAATGTCTCAAGATCGTGATGCAGTTGGGTAGCCTCCACTCCGTGAATTACAGCAGCAGGTGCAGCCTCCAACGTCAACTGCTGCCCAGAGGCCGGCTTGGTCGCATTCAATTCGTCCGCGAGCTCCAGTATCGTGGCTTCTTCCTCCTGCAGATTGGCGATCAAAAGCTCGAGCTCATCAAGGGTGCATTGCTCCAAGTCGATGTTGTCCAAGGAGAAAAAGGGATCTTCGTCTTCCACCGCCTTTGGGATGTTCGTCTCGCCTTCGAGATAGCGCTGCAACAAACCCTCGTCTCCGAAGACAAAGGGCCTGCCGGCGGGAGAGAAGGCAACGACGAGGACGGAAGCGCCGGTTAGAAGGGAGAGTTGGTCAGCTTTCTTGAACAGTCCCTTCTTCCGCTTGGAGAAGGTGACTTGCAAAGCTTGTCGATTCTCAATCTTCTTCATCTCCAGCTTTCTCTTTCCCATCCCCATTCTTTCACTTTTTTTCTTTCTCTGCTCTCGCTGAAAATTTCTCTCTGTTAAAGAAATAACAGAGCAGATCAACTGATTTCCTTACTGTTTATTTCATTTATTTTGTGTGATAAAAAATCTAGGAAGCCGGGTTGTGTTTCAGTAGGAAATGAGTTGTCTTGCAGTAGCTTGTTACAGGATCTTGCTCAAGAGATTTGGTTTTAATAATCTCAGGGTTGTAATCGTAATGTCGGGGCATAAACTGAATCCAGGAGATTTGCTGTCCTAACAGACACAACGGTTTTGAAATACAACGATATTCCTATTTTAGCCATTATGCCCCTCCCTCCTTGGAGATCACTGGCTTACTTGCAAGCGAAGTGGCATTCGGAATATGAGAGAAAGCTGAGCCAGGAAACATGGAGCAACACCCACGGCAATACCCCAACTGGTTCTTGCCATAGACAGTGCATTGGACATCTGAGGAGATTAAAATCTGCTCTCCAGGGTGAGATCGAGACAGCCAAATTTCTGAGGCCTGCAGTGCGTGACAGTAGTAACAATCGCAGAGTTAAGATAGACAGATGGAGGCAAACGATGGAAGAGTGAGTGGATCACACTGCAGCAACCAGTAAGAGTACACCATGTAAGAAATCTACTCTTGCAATATAGCATTGCTAAACCCATGGTGTATACTTCGCTTTTTTGTGCACATACATTCAACTTTGAATGCATACTTAATTTGATGTAAATATACTTTGATTTGAACCCTATTTAATCCAACCTGCTTTATTTATTCGCTATAAGCTAGAGAAGTGATATTGTAAATTGAGCATTTCAGGATAGAAAAAAATGTACATTACCTTTAAGAGGCACCACACACAAAATTAAACCAAAAGACCTCAAGCTAAATGAAGAACTAGTAGTCTTGAAGAAGTACTTTAAGAGCATTTTTTGAATAAAAAAATGTACATTACCAAAGAAGGAAGTATGAAGACTTGAAGATTTTTGTACAAAATCTCAATAACAATAGCTATGTAAGAGGATAAAAGTAACAAAATTCTAATTCGTAGGTAAAATTATGTTTCGATTGATGGTTTTCTAAAAATTGTGTTTTAAAATCTCATACAAATGTTTTAGAACTAATTAATTATTTTTCTTTTGAATCATTGCATACATGATAAATTAACATATCAATCATTGATTTAAAAATATGATCAATCATCAAGAATACAACAAGCATTTCAGTATAAATGCATGATTGATAATCTTTTTATGGGTACATGAATACTCCAATGTAAGTATTATAAAACATTGTCTTTCATTCAAAATGTTGTGAGGCAGGTGCATATAGCATGATCAATCATTGGCTATAATGTATGATCGATCATTCAGATTTGCCAAGCTTGGTAAAACGCATGATTGAAGACCGATCTCTCATTAGGACTCACGGAATTTAAAATATGGCGATAAGATCAAATGTTCGACCAACAAAAATGTATGATTGATTATACCTCTAGAGGAACATTTTGTATAACGGTAAAAAATAATTAGTTTTGTGACAAAACTTATAAATAGGGACCCAAATTTATCCCAAAGTAGTGGATGAGCCTTTTATAAATATTTTTGTGCCAAAAATTCTGATTTTACCCTTTGTATGAGAAAAAACCCTAATGTACCATATTTTCGAAATTCTCTACTTACATCTAGGCATTCCTAGTTCTAACAAACTACATATACTTTATTGCCCGTGGTTAAAGGATTAGAGGCTTGGTTCTGACTTAGAGTTGGCTCTCTCTCTAAAACGAATGGTGTAAGTTTCACATTTTTATTTTTTTTGTTGGTACTTTTACTTTCTTTTCAAGGTTTTCTAGAACCTTGAATCTAGAAGGAGAGTGGCCATTAGAGCCTGTATCTAGTTGTAGAAAATATCTTGGGGAGAAATTGGGTATTACACTTGGTTTAAAGAAAGTCTAAAATCTCTTTGCAATCATTTTAGTAGAACTAGATAATGAATTCTTTCTAACAAATCAGGTGGTAATTACCACTAGGGGACCATAAAAAATAAAAATCTTTACCTTTTAACAGTTGTGTGCATATGCTTCTAAATATGAACAATTTTTTTTTTATTTTAATTGTACTTCAAGAATTTAATTTTTAATTTTATACTCAATTCATCCCCTCTTGAGACACCACCTGGGCTAACAATTGGTATATGTTAATAGACACTCACGTGTCTAGGGGTGGCATAACTAGTAAATAAGGAGAACTTTCATAGAGATGACATAGAATTGTAAATATGTAAGCTACTATATGCCCTTTTATGTATTTTTCCTTTTGAAGCATGTAGTCTTGAGGGTATTTGTAGTCAATTGTAAGGACCTTCCTATAACGAAACACAACCTCAATGCGTGGGGTAGAGAATTCAAGTCTTCCCCTCTTGGCTCAAATTCGTCCTTATACCTCCCTCTCTTTTCCTCCTCTTTCTCTCTCATGGTTTCTTCTCTTTTCTCTTCCAAGAGCTAGAGTTCCTCTCTTGTCTCCTTCCCTTGAGATCTCTAGTGTTTAAGTGTTGGCCTTAGAAATCAACATGGTATCAAAGTGGGCAAAGATTTGAGATGAAAAAGGAGAATAAGATGGAAAAAAGGGGAGTTTCTCATTTTCCCCTTTAGTCTTCTTTTCAAATCCCTATTTTTCATTGGATTTTTTACTCTCTTACTGTACATTTCATATAGAAAATTATATAATGTTGGAAATATATTTTAAGTCTAGTTTTCAACTCAAAAAGAACATTTGAAATAAGATTTTTCTAGAAAGAGAAATCAACATCTGAAACAGTAAAGGTCAAACAATAGAAAAATGTTATGTAGCAGTAGAAAGCCTCAAATTCCTGAATAATTTGTAGGAACATTACTGAGGAATTATATTGAGAATTATATCTCAAAAGAAATCTCTGTGAGTCTACTTTTTATCCCAATAAACCGTTTCTCAATCTGATCTTTATATAGAGAGATATCCATATTGAAATAATCAAAGATCATGTTGGTATCTTATTGCATGCAAAGATCCGAATTTAAGTCACATTTTTTGCCTCACTTTTTGAGTTGCTAATGTTGGTTGAGTTTCCTAATTGTTTTCAAAATCTACTCAAGATTTTACCAACTTGAGTATCTTTCCTTAATTTTTTTTTTGTTTTATCTCATATTACATTAGTTTCCTTTATAGAAGTCTTTCCCATTAAGAGTTTAGTTTCCTTTTTTGACAAAGTCTGAAATTCTTAAATTAGAAAGCCTTGTTTGCTCATTCTAAATTTCAAATCTTAGTCATAAAACATCTCTCATTCCATATATTATCTTTTGAATATTTTCTTTGCAAATTGGTCAAGTAATTGCTTTATTTGAGAAGTCTATTTTTTAGAAAGTTTTCATTATTATGTTTTGCTTCCAAACTTTATTATTGGGTTTTTCTAAGTTTTTTTAATTATCATGTCAATAGAGGAATTATTTTTTTTATGTCCATCTTGAGTAAAACCTGATCACTTTTTATCCATCTATTGGTCTAAAAACGCCTTCTCCTCATTTTTGGCCACTGGAGAGAAAATCATTTTTGACATCAAGTTGATATACCTGCCAAGAAGAGTTAGCAGCTAGAGATAATAACATACATACCAAGTTCAATTTTGCCACTAGAGAGAAAGTTTCTTCATAATCAATGCCATAACATTGTGTATAGCCTTTAGCAACAAGATGAGTTTTCAACCGAGCTACGGACCCATCTGGATTGAGTTTCACAGTAAACACCCATTTGCAACCGACATGTTTCTTATCTAATGGAAGTGGGACTAGAGTCTATGTCTGATTTTCATAAAGGGCCTGCATTTCTTCGTCCATAACTACCTTCCATGCTGGATGTTTGAGAGCCTTCCGATAGAACTGTGGAACAGGTATGGAGGAAATAGCGGACAAAAATTGACAACAAACAGGGGATAGACGATGATGAGACACAAAGTTTGTTCTGGGATGAGAAGTAGAGGGCATGGTGCATGATCTGGGCTCTTTCCTAATTGCAATAGGACAAGTATCATATTGTGGGCCAAAAATAACTAGAGAAGATGGACTTACCTCGGTAGGATCCGAAAACTCAGCAGGTGTGGTGTCAACCATTGTTTCTGGGGCATAGTAGTTTCTGTAGCACGAGGCACAACTGGTCGAGGAGAACCTGGTATGGAAGATAAACCTGAAGGAGCATTATCAGAATAATATGGAGAGTCTTCAAAGAATGTGACATCCCTAGACACAAGTAAATGCTGAAGAGTAGGATTATAGCAAACATAACCCTTTTGTGTATGATAGTATCCTAAAAAGATACACTTGATAGATTTTGGATCAAGTTTACTGTGTCTTGGGGAGGAAATATGGACAAAACATTGACTGCCGAAGACTTTCAAAGGCAGTGAAAAAGGATCATCATCAGGAAATAATAGAGAGTAGTAAATTTTTTTTCCAAGAACGAAAGATGGTAACCGGTTTATAAGAAAACATTCGGCCAATAAAAGCATGGAACTTTCATGGCATATAGTAATCCGCGAGCTACCTAAAGAATATGATGGTTCTTCCGTTTGGCTATACCATTTTGTTGACGGGTGTAGGCAAATGATATCTGATGAATAATGCCATTTTCTTGACAAAACGAGTCAAGATCTTTGGATGTGTATTCTTTGGAAATTTCCGACTGAAGGACTTTAATTTTTTGCCCAAACGGAGTGAGTACCATCACATGAAAAGATTTAAATATCAATGGTATTTTAAAATGCTCTTTAAAACAAACCAAGTGGTACGAGTGAAGTCATCAATAAATATAATAAAATATTTCACTTGAGAAATGTTGGAGTCACTCAAGGGTCCCCATACATCAGTATGAATTAATGAAAAAAGAGAGACATTTTTAATTTTTGGATGAGGTGAGTATGTAGACCTCTGATGTTTACTCATTTGACATGATCACAATGAAGGTCCGACCTCACTTTAGGAAAAATATGATGAAGAGATTGAGTTAATGGATGTCCTAACCGATTGTGCCGTAACCTGGTTTCAGTGTCACAGGTGGATGCTGTAGTTATTTGTGGCACATTCAGGTTATAGAGCCCCCCTTGTTCACGGCCTCCACCAATTACCCGATTCATTGTAAGATCCTAAAACACACATGAAGTGGGTAAGAAAGTGATAGATCAATTAAAATGTTTGGTGAGCTGACTAACCGATAAAAGATTCAAACGAAAAGTGAGAACAAAAAGGATATCAGTGAGCGAAAGTGATGGTGTAACATAAGTGGATTCTTTCCCTTGAACTTTATTTTGTGAACCATCAACAATGGTAACAAATTTATGTGAAAGACATGGAGAAACTGAGTATAGTAGATGTCTGTTACCTGTAAGATGCTCAAAGGCTCCTGAGTCAATTATCCAGGATGAAGAGGAGACATAAATCATACCTGAATTCGTGGTGGCAGCGGTCGGCGAAGAAGTACTTGGGGAGGACCCCATCATGATCTTCATTTTCTGGAACAGTTCATAGTCTTCATCAGTAAATGTATTCTTTGCAGAGTTTGTGGTAGATTGCTCCAATTTTGTATAACTTACTAAGGTTTGGTTAGTCTTATTCTCATTAGCCTTATAACATCTTTCTCGAGAGTGACCCAATCTACCACATATAGAGCATTCCTTCAGGTGAAAGCATGTGTCTCTAGTGTGGCCATATTCCTTACAATGGGTGCATTCCTTCTCATCTGTTCAGTCAAAACTAGTCCTTCCACCTCTTCCTCTTCCTCGGCATCGGCCTTGGTCAGATGGTGTGCCCCTATATCCAGAGTACATAGTGGATGATATTTCAATAGAGAGGGAGAAGTGTTCTGAATACGAAGAAGTGTAGCACATACATCATCAAAAATGGGGAACCGTGGAAGAGCTAAGAAGGTGAGTCTTAGCAACTTCAAGATGTGGTTTAATATTTGCAAGGCATATGACAGTTATCAAGGCCTCTTTCTGTTTATCTTGGACAGAGATATCTATAGAGGTTGGCTAGACAAGCTTCCATTTTTGAAGAAAGCCTCGAAAGCGTCCAAATATTCATGTATATTGTCTTCTTGTTTGGTGGTAAGCCTCCATTGTAAAATATCATATGGCCTTTGTAAGTTGTCGGAGCTTGAATACAACTTGGCACATGTCTCCCCAATTTGTTTAGCCGTCTCTAGGTGAATGACATTATTGGAGACAGGTTCTTCCATACTGTTGATAAGCCAACTAATAAACAATGTATCCTCCTTTAACCATTTGGTATAGAATATATCATCTTCATCAATATGTGGTCCTCGGTTGGTGAGATGACCAACTAGGTCATTTGTGATAAGAAACCGATGACCCGATGTGGACCAGTTCATTATGGTGGTGATTCTGATTATGTCAATCTTATGATTCATATTATCTTCAGCCATAGTAGGCATCTCGATTTGTAAAATAGTTCTCCAATTAAGTAATCAAAATATGACCAAAGGCTTTAACCAACTCGGTTAACGGCGATGCTTAGCATAAAATCTAAGTAATTAATTTTAATGGATAATGACTCATAAAAGGCTCAACAACATCCTTCTTTATCCGAGAATCTTGTTTCCACAGAGTTATAAAAAAATCAATATGCACTAGTCTCGGTCAAAATATTGTGCAAACCGACAAAAAATCACCTTGATAATTTCTTCTAATCAAAGATAATCCGAGATGCATTTATTTTCATAAAATCATAAGATGAAAACATGCATAATGACCTCTATAAACCACCTCCTAATACCAAAAACTAGTAGCATAAAATCAATAATATAAAAAATAAATACTTATCGCATGAGCTTCAATCTTGCTTCATAAGGAGCCTTCTATGAGAAGCTTTTAATCATATCTTCAAAGTGCATATGGGGATTCTAAATTGTTAACTCTGATACCATGTTGAATTTAGGACCCAATGAATAATACCTAAAGCAAGGGGAGAGAGAAAGAAAAGGAGAAAAACAAGAAAGACTCTCGGGTTGAGAGAGAAGAAGAAAAAATAAAAGAGGTTTGGAGAGAGAGAGAGCGTCACATGAGAGACGAGAAACTAAGAGGTTTTCTTGATTAATCTTCGAGTTACAAACACCTCTATTTATAGTTGAGGAGGTGATAGAGTCCATATACAAGTAATTTTAGGACTCGTAATTACATTTCAACTAGAACTCTCTAAGATAAGCCTATCATGATAAAATTACATTATCTATTTAAGAGACTAATTTAACTCAAGTTATAACTCTTCTTTAAGCACGTGAACCAAGATAGAAATCCATCTCATGATCTTATCTTTGTGGGTCCCACATGATCTTCCAACTCATGTTGATAGAGATACCAGCTCGTGGTATCTTTGTGGGTCCCACTTGATCTTCAAATATTTTATTTAATTCTAGCTTATGTTCTTTATCTCCTAGCTTGAGCCAACTTGTATGAGGACCCTTGTTGACATCTCTCGACCTCATGGTGGGTCCCAACGGTTTTTAAATACTACTTCGACTATCAACGATATTCGTATTTTAGCCATTATTTCCATTCCTTGCTGATAAAACTTGGATCTCGCACAAGAAATCCTAAGGTTGTAATGGTTAGATGAAAATAAAATCTCGGGGTTATAAATTCCTTATTTTTAATGACTATTTTTAGAGTGAGAATTTAGATATTTTAAAGTAAATTTTTTATTAACATTTGGATTTTATAAAAAAAAATCAGTTAAATAAAACTATGTTATAAAATTAAATCTTTAAAACTAATTTCGTGTAATAAAATACCCTCTTTTTATTTAAATAAATTTATGATTTTGAATATTATATTTAATTTATTAGTTTAAGAGACAATTTAGACATTAAAAAGTAACAATTTCATTAAGCATTTGGGCATTATAAAAGTAAAAATTGGTTAAGTATTTTATTTTTATATATTTAATTTATTTTTTAAAATTATTTATTAATTCAGACAATTTAAAATATTTCTTAACTTATTAATAGGAAAATTAAATAAAAAATATCTTATAAAAGTTAAATCTATTAGAATATTTTATTAATAAATTTCTTATATACTTTCCACTATATTTTTTACTATACACTATCAACAAAAAATACTTTCCACTATACTTTTCATTGCGCGCACTAACAGATAAAAGTAATTCACTTTCACTAGGTAATTCAATTTCAATGTGCACTATAGAGTCCTCGTCACTAGAGAGTTGCAGGACTGTGAAAAAATCTTATTTTGCTTGCCTTACTAGCCTTTATTCCACTTATACTTTTTGGAATTCTTTATGGATTGGATACTAGGGAAAATGAACTCATAATGAGCATTCTACTATACAATAATCCATGCAACAGTGACCCAAGTCCCAACACTTCTTTGTCATGGAAATTGTAGCTGAAATCAGGCAACGACGAGAACTGGAGCGCCAGTAAGAAGCCGATTAGAACGGAGAGTTCCTCAGCTTTTTTGAATTGTCCCTTCTTCCGCTTCGAGAAGGTGACTTGCAGAGCTTGTTGATTCTCAATCTTCTTCATCTCCAGCTTACTCTTTCTCATGGCTTCTCTGTCGTTTCTCTTTCTCGGCTGTCGTTCTAAATTTCTTTTAAGAAATAACATAGTAGATCAACTGATTTCTTTATAAAAACGCAAAATTTTTATAATTTATTTCATTTCTTTTGTATTATAAAAATCTATGAAGTCGAGGCTTGAAATGAGTTGTCTTTCAGTTTTGAAACCCTTATTTGACTATAAATTAGCCATTATTTCCTTTTCCTTGTTGATAAAATGAGGATAATAATACACAAGAGAAGTGGTTTTAATTATGTTTGGGTTGGAATGGTAATACTTTTGATTAAAGGATGCATAAACTCAATGCATGTCACAACAATGCAATTATCATCATTCCTTCCATAAAAAATGTACAAGTACAAAATCTTTAATTTGATCTTTGTGCACGAGCCAATGGCCCTTCCTCTCTCCCGCCTTTGTACTCTATAAAGAACTCTCCATATTCTTTAATGCTATTATTTTTAATTATTTATTAATTTAAAACAAGTTAAAATATATTTTATTTTAGTTAAATAAAACAATCTTATAAAATTAAATCTAAAAATTATTTAAAAATAAAATAAAATACCCTCTTTTTTATTTACATAAACTTATGGTTTTTAATTTTATATTTAATCAATATTTTAAGAGTGAGAATTTAGATATTAAAAGTAACAATTTGATTGAGCATTTGGGTATTATAAAGGTAAAATTAATTAAATATTTAATTTATGTATAATTAAAAATATATATTTATTTTATTTTATTAATTATTTATTAATTTTAACAAGTTAAAATATTTCTTAACTTATTAATAAAAAAATTAAATAAAAAATATTTTATAAAAGATAAAATCTATTAGAGTATTTTATTAATAAATTTCTTATATACTTTTCTTATATACTTTTCACTATATTTTCCTTTTGTGCACACTAACCCAAAAAAAAGTAATTCAGTTTCACCTTTACTTTCACTAGGTAATTCACTTTCAAAATGCCCTCCCAACCTCCCCAAAGTCCTAGTCATTGGTGTTGCATGTCTATGAAGAAAGCTCCTTTTGCTTGCCTTACTTGCCTTTATTCCACTTATATTTTTTGGAATTTTCCTTGGATTGGATAATAGGGAAAATGGGATCTTTCCTAATTGTTGTTAGCTAGTTTTCTTATCTAACTTTTCTTTGTATATTCAAGATATGATTTTGATGCTTCTAAGCCGAACTTCTAGCACTTAAGCATTTTATATCTTGATATTTTATATCCTAAAAAAGCCAAAAAAGTTTTTTCCTAGGATATACATTTCCTTGAAACCTTTAGTATGAAATTTTATTAGGCCCTATTAGTGCCCCTGGTTGAAAATTTATATCGTTGGAAAAACATTTCTAGCTTTTCCTAGGATATAAATTTCTAAAAAAACCTTAAGATAAAAACCTATTTAGTGCCTTATTAGGAAATAAAATGGATTTTTTTTTTAAAAAGGAAGAAAAATTAAATAGATACATTAGTGCCTTTTCCAGGAAAATAAATGAGAGTTAATAAATAATCTCACACATTACCATATTTATCCAATAAATTTTTAGTAAAATAAAAATGTCAAATACAAAATTTAAAAACTTTTTTATTTAAAAACAAATTGGTCATGTTAAATCAACTATTGTACTCAACATAATTGTCCCACGTATGAGCTGCTATATTGTTACGAAAAATGATTAGCTAATTCAATTTATTCATTTTTCCTTCTTCTCCCTGATATTGAGATTGTAGATTGTTAATTAGCTTCTGCAAATCATCTTCATCTTTTTCTCTATTTTGTCCAAATACTATATCATCCCCAACAAGTTCTACAGGATCCTCTTCCTCAATCCCTTCATCATTGCAATCTGATAACCCATCAATTGCTTCAATGCAATTCTGAAATTTGCATATTGAAAGTTAATATATTTGTTCTTTTAAATGAATAAACACATAAATAATAGTTCATGTAAAGCTTACCTTGAAATAGGGTTAATACTTATCATCATCTGCTATTTTTGGATGAACATTTCTAGTTGAAGGAGGACATATGTAATCATTCTTCACATATACCATCATACTTAGTAATCTCCTTCTTAAAAAGATCCTCATGTGACCTAGTAGTTGTCATCAGTTTTGGTAATATATCACCCGCTGATTGAGAAATAAGCACCATGATGTGGTTAAGCGGACTAGAAACCCAGCTCAATATCCAATAGCTCCAACAAGCAAACTAAAAGTAATAAAATCCCAAAACTATTCAAAGGAAAAGATATGGTGCTTCACCCAAGAAGAAGCAGAAATTGCAATTCACAAAATCCGAAGCAGTTTTTTTAATAAATATTAATTATACAAGTAAACTACAACCCTATATCCTCAGTGATACTTTTGAACCCAAGACCTCACATAAGAAACCCTCCATGTAACCATTGATACAAATAAGTGATTTTGAAAAACTAGCAAACTTGTACATTCTTGAGAACCCTTCAACAAGATAATTAAAAAGCATCACACAATATAACTCATCAAAGAGAAAGACCCATTATTAAACTTCTAGTGAAATTTTCAAATGAACAACTTCCACGAACAAAATCAAGCTATTATAGTCCCATTATTAAAGAGAAAGACCTTTTATTAAACTTCTAGTGAAATTTTCAAATGAACAACTTCCACGAATAAAATCAAGTTATTATAGGGTTAAGGTTGTCATGGAAATAAAACTGAAAAGTCATTGGCTTATTGGTTCCCATGGAACCATGCACAATCATAACAATGTGACATGTTAAACACATGAATTGGGCCTATCCAAGTTTCTGTAAGGAAGCTAAAAACATAGGAGCCAGGATAAAACCACTGAACCAGCTACACATAAGCAAAAAGCTAATAATATCCATGTTTGTCATTAGTGCCAGAAAAAATGTCTTCATATTTAAAGCTTGAGATCTTTGCTTCTGAAAATTTCCTTGGGATCATGGTTTGAATTAAAAAGACTCCTCTCGAAGAGTTAGTATCCCCTACTAATAGTGAAATTAAAGTTAAGCATATTTTTTTGCAAAACCCTATTTTTTAAATAGGGTTTGGATTGTTGAATTTATGGAGAATAAAATAATTCACTCACTTTATTGATTAACTAAGTATTATGAACATCTATTTATAGTAGACTCAAATTATTACCATGTCCTAGTTACACCCTAAGTCTAACTCCTAAGGATAAATCCTAGAATAATTAAACAATTGTAACATAAATAAAAAATTAAAATAATTAAAACTCCTTTAAATAGAAACACTTTTGTGAGACTTCCTCCCATGAGACGACAATTAGACTCCACCATATTAATAAATGTTATGTGAGACTTCTTTCTACGAGAGTCATGTAAGGCTCTTCCATACCTGCTCTTCAGCAATCTCCCTCAAGTTGGAGTTTATAACTTCAGCTTGCAAGGAAAAACAAATTTGGTCTTTGTTCTTCTTTGACTGAAAAAAAAAATTCTTCACAAATGCAAAATCTTCATTTTTTGTTCTACCCTTACTTGATGATCCTTGTCACATAAAATAAAATACCACTTTTTTTTTACTTTTTCTTTTAATTCTTTCCCACAAGTTGGGGATAAAAGGACATAGAACCCAACTAGGATAAAACAAATATGGGAGAAAAAATTCACTCCTAGATGTATGACAAAACTCCATACACCAGTCACAACGGTCATAATCTAAAAATGAAAATTCCTTAAACTCAAAGGCGAAAAAGGCCTAATTTAGGCATAAAAAATACAAAGTTTTTAAGGGTAGCTCAGAAAACCACCTCTTGGCTGAAGTATAAAAGGATTTGACTCACGCTAGATGTTGGGTAGACTCCTATACTCTGTAGGTAGTGGGTCTAACTATTACTTCAAAAGTGATGAAAAATGATAAATTGAAGAAATATTAGAGGAAAAACAATGACAAAGTGGTTTTTTTTTTTCTGAAATTTAGGGAAGATTGTAACAATACAACTATAAAACTTGACAAATAAGTTGGTCCATATATGACCTCAAGGGAATTCCTAGAGGGCGAGCCTTAATTTTTTTAGATGACAATGCAGAAGATAAAGAACTCATTGACAAGGAGAAGGGAGGAAAAGGAAACATGGCACATGTCATAATGATTGTTCTGTAGTAGTAGTTGTTGAGAAAAAATATGAATTAATTTCCGAACTTGGAGCAATATTCTACTCAGTCGGAAGAGTTTTTGCATTTGTTGCAGAAAATAAAGGAATTGTAATGCCTATGAAGTCCTTCTTGAAGTGGGACTACTTGTTGAGCAATTGCCAAAATTATTTTATGGAAAAGTCATACTCTCATCTGCTTCCTTTTTACTGAATTATGGTCTCTCATAGCTTCCGAACCATGTCAACAAAGACATGAATCACAGTAGCAATAAATGGAAATTGAGTGAAGCAGTTCCATGAACTGCTACTTAACGACTCAAAGCTTGCTTCTCTTGAACCTTTTGAGCATGCAACTCTGTTTCTTGTAGAAAATAGGATTGCGTATAAAATTCACGTCAATCAGTAAGATAACAACAACTCAAGTTTAATTACTGAAGCAATAATAGCTCAGGTTTAATTACCGAGATAACAATAGCTCAACTGCTCATATGGAGGTTGTTGCCTTCCTCACAAATGGGTAAATTGGATATCTAGATTTTTGGCACTTAGTGTTCAAAACATCAGCCTTTGGTAGAGGAAAGTGGTACTCATGGCATGAAGTCTTATCAGAGTTAGACTCTTATTTCATGAAGATTTGTTGACTTCATGACAGATTGGTAGATTTGATGATGCTGCATGTGAACGTAGAGGAAACTTTCGAATGCCTTGATTTGGTTGCCAATGGAAAACCAATAGTCCCGCGACAAGATGAACTGAGGTTATTGTTGATTTCATAAGACCATTCATTGTGTTGTTGTGTTATGTGACTAGATACTTGCTTGTTGTTGAATTGCAATTTTTTGCAAGACCAAAGGCAGAGCACGACTGAAATAGTCCTCCTTCGATAGGACTCAAGAGGGAATCGGAGTTGTCATGGGAGACTATCAATCAACTTAGCGGAAGAGATTTGTAAATCGTTTTAGGGTCATGGCTTAGCAGGAGAGATCTAACATCATCTTGAAGAGTCAAATTCTATATGGTTTTGATGGAAGAAGACTAGATCATGATAATGTGGAGTCCTAATGCAATAATACTGGGACTAAAAAAGTCCTCCTTCGATAGGACTCAAGAGGGAATCAGAGTTGTCATGGGAGACTATGAATCAGCTTAGTAGAAGAGATTTTTAAATCGTTTTAGGGTCATGGTTTAGCGGGAGAAATCTAGCATCATCTTGAGGAATCAAATTCTACATGGTTTTGATGGAAGAAGACTAGATCAAGATAATGTGGACTCCTAATGCAATAATACTCGGAATATGTTTCTCAATCACATGCAAAATTTCGAATGAAAAATTGCTGAATTCTTCCCCTTGAAGCAACCAACATATATTTTGATGATGAAAGATGAAGTTTTTGCATGAGGTCAAAAATAGAATGGTAAAGATTAAATACAATCATAGGTAACAGGTTGAAAATAGAATGACAAAAAATGGTTCTCATATTGTATGGTAGAATTGAGCAAGTTTTGGAGTTTTGTCTGGTATTTGGAGTCTTGATGTTGTACAAAGGGATAAATCTCGGATTGTGCAGGAAAAGAACAAAAATATGTGTTTTTAAAGGAAAAGAAGGAGGTGCAAAGAAATGTAGATGAAGACAATGACATCCTAGGAACTACTTGACAATGAATAAAAACTCTTTGATGGGTAAATCTAAACTGAACTAAAAACTAAATTGGAAGAGAGAAATACATTGTTTCTGTAGATTGATGTAACACCAATTTAGTGAACTTGCTCTGATACCATATTGAATTTTTGGAGAAGAAAATAATTCACTGACTTGATTTATTAATTGAGTACAATGATCTTCTATTTATAATAGTGGAAATAAGTAGAATTAGATTAATGTCTCAATTATACCTAAAGTTTAAATCATAAAGATAAGTTCTAGAAAAAATAATAACTAAAACATAAATAGAAGACTAAAATAATGAAATTCCTCTAAATAAAAATACTTATGTGAGGTTTCCTTCCATGAGACTCATGTTAGACTATGCCATATGAATTATTTCTTTCTGAGACTTTTGTCTGTGAGAGTTAAGTAAGACTCCTCCATACTTGTTCTTCAATATCATCATAGTAGTGTTCAACATATTACACCTCCACCTTCACCTCCACCTCCATCTCAGGAGTAGTGTCAAGGCCCTAGTTCATATTGTATAACTCTTTTTGACATAGGATTGACTATACTTGTATTCTCTTTTTTATTCCTTGTACATTTTGATGTTTTTAATATGAATAAAACAACAGTTGTAAATCAAACTGATACCCTATCTGGTAAAGACATATCACAATTAATGAAGATCTATTTGTTCCTATGTCATCATTTATCCTTTATTTGTACTCTTTATCTTTTTTATGGATGACAAAAAAAAAAGGGGAGAAAAAAATCTAGAACAAAATAAGGGGAAGTAAGCTTAAACTAAAAAGGAATACATTAAAAAAAATACTATGCATGCAAAAATTTATGAGTAAATTAACATGCATGTACAACGTTAAGAGAACTTTCATTTTCTATATGCTAAGTTTTGTCATCATAAAAAAAGGGGAGTCGGTTGACCTCAGTTGACTCAAGTCCGTGATTTTGATGATAACAACACTTAAGTTAGTGAGTTGATAGTGTAAATTAAGCATTTCAAGATGAAGAAATGTGCATTGCCTTAAAGAGAGACACATAAGGTCTATGAGGATGATTTGATCAAATCAACATAAAAGACTTCAAATGTTGAAGGATGAATAAGTCGCATTGAAGAAGAATTTTAAAGGAAACAAGTTGAAGATTTAGAGTCCAAGTTTCATAGAAAATCTCAAGAACTCTAACTATATTAGAGGATATCCACCCTAATTCAAATTATTATCTAAAAGTGTATTTTGGAGGATTAGAGAATAAATCTAAAACCATATTTTAAAATATCATAAAATGCTTTAGAAATAATAAATTCCTTAGTTTTGGTCTTACCCATGCTAAGAGCTTAATTGCATACACTACCAAAAGGTATTTTATTGATTATTGACTTAAACATGTGATTTATCATCCAAAAAGCAATAAACTTCCAACATAATGCATGACTGATCATCTTTTTATGGTGAATGATTGATCATCCCCAATACTACAAGACAAGAATTATAAAGCATGATCAATCATCCTTTTATGTGCATGCTCGATCATCCATAATGTTACTAGGCAGGAGGTAAGAAACATGGTAGATAATTAACTATAGAGTATGATCGATCATTTGGATTTGTCTAATCAATCATTGGGACTCAAGGAGTAAAAAAATAAAAGTTGTTGGAGCGAAATGATTGATCATCCATCCCAAGCAGCTTTGTATGCAACTGTAAAATATGACCCAAAGCATTGAATAAACCTTTATTGCAATACTAAAGCTTTCTATAAAGATTTTTGTGCCAAAAATTTTTATTTTACCCTATGCATAAAAAAAACCAAAATTTGCCATATTTTCTATTTTTTTTTGTCTTTTGGCATTCCTAGTTCTAACAAACTCTATATACTTCGTCGTACATGCTTAAAGGGGTGGAAGTTTGGATCTCGCTATAATTGGTTATTGTTGACCGTAGGTTGAGTCCCACTTATTTTTTATGATAGCAAAACTTAATTGAGCTAATAACTTGCAAATCTATTATTTTAGATACTTCACCTTCAATAGCATCTCAAGGTCTAAAACTTTAAAGCCAAAATATAAACCTGGAGTTCAATTGAAGAACATCTCTTGAAGAAACACCCACAAGGAAGAAGACAACGAGAAGACTCGAGTTCAATCATCAAAGACATACGTTTAAATTCGGTCAATATTTGTAAGATAGTATTCTAATTCCTATTCTTTAAGTACTTGTGAGATTGGAGCTTTAAAATATAATTTGCATATAGACATGTTTAGAATCATCATACATATAACTTAGAAACATGTTAAAGTACTTAGAGAGAAATTCTTATTCTTTATAAAATATACATTTTTAGTCTAGCATTGGAATGATAGATCAGTCACTGATTGTGATCGATCATCCATAACTACACATGCCAGAAATCCACACCTAAAAACTACTTCTGTCAATCTTGCTACTAGATACACTGAGTGCTATAACCTAGATTTCCTTCCCATGTTGAAAAAGGAATTTTACATATTTGTGTCAATCTACAACTCTATCCATGTATTTAAATGTTTTGGTTTCATGTATTTACTGACTACTTCCAACAACCAAAAGGTTCTCCAACACATAAGACTAACGTCTGAGAGTGAACAGTTTGTTGCAAGCAAAAACTAAAGCATGTATGAGCCTTCTACTCCGCTCTCTGAATTTTCCTGCCACCCAGATGCTGCTTTGAATTTGCAGACTGGGCAGGTTCCCTGTTGGCGCAACCACGATCAATGCAGTTTGCATGAAACTGAAACACATTTGACAGTAGAAGTTAAATAATGGGTCTACCAATCAACAAATCCAGTGGAACACTTAAGCAACTATGTAAATAGGCATCCACACAAATTTCCATTAAGCCAAAAAGCTAATTGGTTCTAGTTTTAGAAAAACCTGATGCAGTCATGGAAGACTACGAATCAGCTCTCCAACATTGACTTGTTCCAAGCAAACACTACAAGTGAGCTCATCATCGGGATTTGTGGTACTCCAATCCAACTTAGATGAGTCCTGTTTTCTTTGCATAAAAGAAATAAACAACAACAGAAAGAACTAAGATGAAGAAATATAAGGAACCATATGGATGAGAGGGATTTTTTGTGCCTCATTGATACTTGGGCTAATGCACCAGAAGTCTCTCAAGTATTAAGACACGAGTGCTATAGTCCTAAGGCAGCATGTTTCCCCTATTGCCTATAGGTCTTGTACCCTAGCTGCACCATTGAAATTTCAACTTCCCATGCTTTGTTGATTGGGACCACTGAGAGGAACAGCGAGCGAAAATAAATTTGAACAGGGAAGTAGTATTAAAAACCTATCGAAGAGTAGAAAAATAGACAGGAGCTTGGAATGCCCAAGGCAACAAGTTCCCTAAGATTTGTGCATGTCATCTCAATAAAAAGACTTTAAACCACCAAGGTATAAAATGGCAAGAGGGACCACTGACCACACGATATCAAAATGTTTTTAAGAGTTTAACAATCATTTAACAGTGGAGTTTCCACCAAAGAAAATTACAAATTTAACTGACTTTTCCTGCCATCCATCTGTATAGATAATACAGCTTCCTGTATTATCCTGCATTTGTATCCTTTTAATCACACCCCAAGATGAGGTATCACATGATGATGTTGACATAATCATGAGAGACAATCACCCTAGGCAGTACATGAAGATCTACTTATAGATATGAAAGAATAGTCTTAGTCACCAAGTGTGAACAAAAATACCGATATGAACATCCACCAAGTGACCATAATAAGAGCCAAATGCAGGGACTATGACCATGTTGACATAGCCAACAAACAGAAACCGAAAAGCAAGACAATGTGCCATAATAAAGAAGAAGAAAAAAAGAAAAGAAAAAGGAAACCAATAAGAATTTTCACATTACTAAAATAATAGATATTTGTGTGTAGATAAGGCTCTCCCATCTAAATAAAGAAGAAACGATACCAGAAGAAGAAGCCTGCTGAAGTGATGATCCCTCACTGTAGAAGAGAAAGATATTGCATTAGTTCCTCCTCAAAATTTATCAGAGCATCTCATCCATGAAGAAAAAAAATGGTTCTCCATTGTTAGTCCAAAACCAAATAAAGCACACCCAAGGTCATGAATAGAGAACATGAAGAGACCAATAGACTGATCAATCAAATATAAATAAACAACATTTTAATACCTATTATTACAGACTAATATAGCAAACATAAGACCATAACTGAAGAACTTGAAACTTCCTTTTGTGGACTTGATGACTGATTAGACTGAATTTTGTATTTGTGAACTGGAAGAGCATTAATCTCCTCCTCACTCATTGAGGGAGCACCAGAAGAATTATCACTGTCAAGTGCTCTCAGAGCATCGTAATCTGCAATGAAGTAAATGATGCAATTCAACCATGTAGGCCTCCAAATACCTCTAGTTAACTGATAGGAACTAACATAAACTTCAAGTAATACCACTAGTTCTCCACCAAATCTCTTAAAATATTTATGATGCAAAACAAATGCATCCTTGCATAACTACACATTTTCATACCCAAGTCATCCAATTCATGATCAAGCAGTGCAAGTTGGAGTCTGAGGCCCTGCAATCTTCCTCTCATTGCAAAAGCAATAGAAGGTGGCATTTGAAGCCATAACTCGGTGTGACCAAGCAGGCCACTGGCTGCTGCCGCATGAGCCTGGGCCTGGGCTTGAAGTTGTTGACAAGTTGCATACATCGTGAGGCTTGTGGCCATAAGAAACCAACCAAAGCTACAAAAAAGAAAGAAATCTATCTTCTTAGAAGATAATATAAAATGCTGCATTATCTTCTTAGCAGGCAAAACAGTTTCTATAGACAAAATACTAATTAAAGTCTAGGAATACCAGAAAGTTTGGTGATCTCTGATGTGAGTTCAGTATCATGAACAAAAACAGAACTGCTGGAATAAGAGATCATCTCCATCATTTTTTAACCTACATAAGGAGAAAAGCAAAAGATATTAATCCAAGGGGCCATAAAAAATGAAAAAAAAAAGTGAGGATAGTGAGAGAAAGGAAATGGTACCTATGACAAGAAAAGCCATTAAAGGATGCACACGCTGGATGTTAGAACATAAATGAGACATGCTCAACCAAATGAGCTTACATGTGCAAAATATACGAAAAAGAACTCATCAACAAAAATTATCAGAATCTCTCCAAATCTGATTCCTTCACTGAATAGCTAGTCAAAATAACTTCTTCTAGTAAACCTGGGAAATGACAATACATTAGTAGAAATAACAAGTGAATGTAGGTTCGCTGGACAACAAGTGAACGTAGTTGCATTAAAAACAAGTGAACGTGAATTTTTTTACCAAATATGCATTATAAATTTTGAAAAAGAAAAGAAAAAAAACACAAACAATCATTCTTAGATAGAAATGAAAAAGAATTTTAAAACACTTGAAAAATCAAAATCAATCAATCTGCATGGAGAACACCATTGCAGACTTGAAACCTCCAGAAGGGGTGACTCAGAACTCAGGTTAAATGTATAATCCCTTACCTAAATAACTTTCGACAGCAGTTAGAAATAGGGCATATATGACTCATAATACAGATAATAAGCTTTCTAACAGCAAGATTTACTGTATAGCATTTCCTCAACACAATGGTTGTATTTGGTTGTATTTTGAGAGAGCTTTTTATCAATACTGTAGAGGTCAAAGACAATAGCATATTTAGTTCATGCAAATATGTTGCTGACAAAACCCCATAAAAGGAAACAAAGATGTGATATCCAAGTGTTCGGATACTCTTTGAATTGAGTATTTGAATGCCCAACACAAATACTTTAAAAAAATAAAACTCCTAAAAAAATACTTCACTAATCATTAGAACAGACCACCAACTGCAAGCACTGTGAATAAACTTTTAAAACAACCTTTTTCTACCTTTGAAGTGAAAAAAAAAAAATTTGCCATCCTACTCTTTTTTTGGTTTTAGTAATAAAGAGTCAAGAAAGCAAAAAATATTTTTCTTTCAATGATAGGAAATTATTTTGAAAGTGAAACTACACACACCTAAGCATTCAATAACATATAAAATGAAAAGAGACAAACCAAAAAAATCCTCCAGCAAGTGACTTCTTATTTGCTAGTGTTGGATTTATTTTAATGAATACTACATTTAGTATTCCTCCTAGCGACATCGCAATTTATCCCAAAAATAATATAATAAGGGTTCAAGTCCATCACAAAACGACTAGCCAAGATTAGGATGTCATTTCCCAATTAATCATCACAGGATTTCTCTTAGCATTTGGAAATATGGGATAATTTACATGAAAAGCCCCTCACAGCCCTGTCTATACAGATAGACAACAACCCTAAAACAAAGGCAACATAAATAAGGTAAAAACTGAACATGGAACAAACTAAGTCCAACAAAACAAACACGCCACTCTAATACCATGTTAAGAACGGATCCAAGTCCACATCAAAATGACTAGAACCCAAGTAATCATTCAATCCTAGAACCAGAATTGAAGGGTTAATAATCGTCTACTACCTTTGATTTAAGAAAAATATAAAACTAATTTACATCTCTTCCAGTCTCCAGACGGGCAAGAGATTCACAGAAACCAATACACAAGCCGCCACGAAGTAAATACGGTAAAGAAGTAAACTGAGCAAGAATTATTATTCAATCCAAAAGAGAGTTTTGAGAGTTAAGTAATTAATTAGAATAAGGTATAATCATCTCTCTACAGAATAAAAAACAAATGTGTCAAACACAGAAATACAGTGTGAGAACCCAGAAATGGTGAGAAATCAAACAATATAAAAATTAAAAAAACCCAACCCCAGGATCAGGCATAGAAGCCCAGGTAGTAGTCGGAGGCATCCAGTGGCGGCAAGTCATTAAAGAAATATTCCGATGCTGACGAAATCTTGGATGAGGTATTTCCTTCTTCTTCGGTCTCTACAAGAAATATCTCAAGATCATCATGCAGTTGTGTAACCTCCACTCCGTCAATTACAGCAGCAGGTGCAGCCTCAAACGTCGGGAACGTCAACTGATGCCCAGAGGCCGGCTTTGTCGCATTCAATTCGTCCGCGAGCTCCAGTATATTGGCTTCTTCCTCCTCCAGATTGGCAACCAAAAGCTCGAGCTCATCAATGCTGCATTGCTCCAAGTCGATGTTGTCCAAGGACAAATGCTCTTCGTCTTCCACCGTCTTTGGGAAGTTCGTCTCGCCTTCGAAGTAGTGTTGCATCAAACCCTCGTCTCCGAAGACAAAGGGCCTACCGGTGGGAGAGAAGGCAACAGAGGACTGAAGCGCCGGTTAGAATGGAGAGTTGATCAACTTTCTTGAACAATCCCTTCTTCCGCTTCGAGAAGGTGACTTGCAGAGGTTGACGATTCTCAATTTTCTTCATCTCCGGCTTCCTCTTTCCCATGGCTTCTCTCTCGCTTCTCTTTCTTTGCTCTCGCTCTAAATTTTTTCTTAAGAAACAACATAGTAGAACTGATTCCTTTATAAAGACGCAAAAAAAAATTTACCGTTTATTTCATTTCTTTGTCTGATAAAAATATAAGAAACCCTGCTTTCCTAATTTATCACCATTGCTTTGGTAGTTTCTTATTTAATGTTAAAATATGTGAACGAAATTGGTAGTTTTCTATTTGATTTGATGTTTTGGCAACAGAGGGCAGAGCAGCTATTAAAAAATTAACAATACGGATATTATATAATTAAGTAAGTTTTATCATTTATATTGATAAATTAAGTTAAATAACTAATTATTTTTAAAAATTATTAATAAATTAAAAACGTGTTAAAATTATTTATTAATTTAAAAGGTGTTAAAATTATTTTATTTTAAACAAATCAAACTATCTAAAATAAATTTTAAATCTATTAAATTTTAAATACCAATTTTATTTGATAAATTACTTATTTTTAATAACTATTTTAAGAGTGAGAATTTAGATATTTTAAAGTAAAATTTTGAAATTATAAAAATAATCATACGTTAAATATTTTTATTTTTATTTTTTTATAAATTCCTTATTTTTAATGACTATTTTTAAAGTGAGAATTTAGTTATTTTAAAGTGAAATTTTGATTAACATCTGGATATTATAAAAATTATTATTTTTTAATCATTTTAATTTTATTTATTTAATTAAAAAATATATTTTTTTTCGATTATTTATTAATTTAAAATTGTTAAAATATATTTTAGTTTATTTAAATAAAACTATGTTAAAATTTAATCTATAAAAGTCATTTTGTATAGTAAAATACCCTCTTTTTATTTAAATAAATTTATGGTTTTTAATATTGTATTTAATTAATATTTTAAGAGAGAATTTTGATATTAAGAAGTAACAAGTTGATTAAGCATTTGGGCATTATAAAAATAAAAATTTGTAAAGTATTTTATTTTGATATATTTACTTAAATAAATAAATATAATTATTATTTTTAATATTATTAATTCAAACAATTTAAAATCTTTCTTAACTTACTAATAAAAAATAAAATAAAAAATATATTATAAAATTAAATCTATTATAATATTTTATTAATAAATTTCTAATATACCTCCCCCTCTTTGGAGTTCTCATCACTAGGGTTGCATGACTATGAAAAAAACTCCTTTTTGCTGCCTTACTAGCCTTTATTCCACTTATTATTTTTGGAATTCTTTATGCATTGGATAATAGGGAAAATGAGATATATCTTAATTGTTGTTAGCTAGTTTTCTTATCTATGTTTTCTTTGTATATTCAAGACATGATTTTGATGCTTCTAAGTAGAACTTCTAGCACATAAGCATTTTATATCTCGCCATTTCAAAAACTTTCAGATTAAAAAGGCGGTTTTGATTAGTTATTTTCTAATAGTCAAAGAAAACCAGAAGAGGTGGGGCAAGACTCCACTTGGGGGTGGCACCAAGCCAAATTGACTCGGAAACCGTTCGAGCTTGGCTTGAAAAAATCTCGGCTCAATTCAGTTTTTCTTGAGCTTGGCTCGAGCTCAAACTAGAAATAAGTCTCATTAAGTATAGCAATCCAAACTCGAGAATTTTCAAGCTCGACTTGTTAGTTTGTGAGCCAACTTGTTAGCATAATTTTTTTTATGAAAATACCCTTAACTCTAATAGGTCTCGTCAATTCCCTCTTTAGTTAGTTGATAGTTGTTCTTATTTACCTCAAATACGATCGATCGTTCAACCCTTTTTTATCCCTCAACATCTAATGTTGTTGTTTACCAATGGAATAAACACTATTGGTGGAGGTGTTTGTTCTTTCTTTTGGTCTATTAAGTTGGTAACTATACATTAGTATGCTCCATTGCAAACTCTAGGACACATTCTACAATAGCTTGCAATTCAATAGTACTAAGTTCATCACAATATTTTTTATATATTTTTTTATATTTTTTATAGTTTTAAATGTTGGTTGGAGCTCGATTCCAATTTTAGGCTCGAGGCTGAGCTCAAGTTCAAAGTATTCAGATCAAGCCAAGCTCGAACATATGCAGGTTCGAGCTTGGCTTGGCTTGATGCCACCCCTAGCCTTCACCTCCCTACTACTTAAAACTAGATAATAGGAAGAGAGCTTCCCTGGTCAATTTTTTATTTTATTTTATTTTAAATTTTGGATGATATCATACTAGGTCAATGGTGGTCAAATCAAGTTCACCTGGGTTGAATCGAAGCTAGATATTTCACTACATCAATTTTTTTTAACATTAGTTTAATCAATTTTTGCATATATTTTCTCATCACCACTTTAGGTGATGAGAAAATTAATAAATATTTCAGAGTAGAAATACGTTTGGAGGGACCATTGTCTTAATGTTTCTTGGAAACACATATCTACTTAGGCCCCATTAGTGCTCTTGGTTAGACATCTATATCCTAAAAAAGCTAGAAATGTTTTTCATAGGATACACATTTCTAAGAAACCTTCAGATAAAAACATGTTAGTGCCTTACTAGGAAATAAAATGGAAAATTTATTTTTTTTCAAGAAAAATTAAATAGATTTGTTAGTGCCTTTTCAAGGGAAATAAATGACGTGAATAATTAATCTCTCACATTACCATACTTATTCGATAAATTTCAATAAAATAAAATGTCAAATACAAATTTAAAAACTTTTTTTCTATAAAAATAAATTGGTCATGTTAAATCAACTATTGTACTCTTCATAATTGTCCCACATTTGAGCTATTATATCGTTGCGAAAATGGTTAGCTAATTTAGTTTGTTCATTTCTCCTTTTTCTCCTTGATTTTGAGACTGTAGGTGGTCAATTAGCTCCTACAAATCGTCTTCATCTTCTTCTTGGTTTTGTCCAAATGTTATATCATCCCCAACAACTTCTAATGGTTCCTCTCCTTCAATCTCTTCGTCATAGCAATCTGATAACCCATCAATTGCTCCAATGGAATTATGAAATTTGCATATTGAAAGTTAATATAATTATTCTTTAAAATGAATAAAAACAAATAATATTTCGTGTAAAGGTTACCTTGAAATAGGGATAATACTTATCATCACCAACTATTTTTGGGTGAACATTTCAAGTTGAAGGAGGTAATCATTCTTCTTGAATACCATCATATTTAGCAATCTCCTTCTTGAAAAGATCCTCATGTGACCCGGTAGTTGTCATCAGTTTTGGTAATATATAATCCAATGATTGAAAAGTAAGCATCAAGAACAAAGAAATGTATATACTTCTTGTGGTTAAGCAAACTAGAAATCCAGCTCACTACCCAATAGCTCCAACAAGCAAACAAAAAACAATAAAATCCAAGAACTATTCAAAGGAAATGAT
>NW_027181854.1:5000-22500 GCF_029961685.1 Aristolochia californica
AACAAGGGGTTCCATTGAATGAATAATGGATCCGGATCCTAAAAACAACAATGCTTTCGAATAGGCATGGGTGATCAAATGGAATAAGGCAGCTCGATAAGAACCTATCCCTAAAGCTAACATAATATAACCCAATTGAGACATTGTCGAATAGGCTAAACTTCTCTTAATGTCTCTTTGAGCAAGAGCCAAAGTAGCCCCTAAAAATACCGTTATTACACCTATCAAAGAAATAAGATTCATTATGTAAGGTATGACTGTGAAAAGAGGAAAAAGTCTAGCGACAAGAAAAATTCCCGCAGCTACCATGGTAGCTGCATGTATAAGAGCCGAAATAGGAGTAGGCCCCTCCATTGCATCAGGTAACCATACATGAAGGGGGAATTGTGCAGATTTAGCAACTGAACCGAGAAATAATAGAGAGGCACACAGAGTCGCAAATAAAAAATTGACCCCATCATTATGGATCAAGTTATTGAAAATTTCGAACAAATCCCTAAATTCGAAACTGCCTGTTATCCAATAAAGACCTAAGATTCCTAATAATAAACCAAAATCCCCTACACGATTAGTTACAAACGCTTTTTGACAAGCATTGGCCGCAATTGGTCGTGTGAACCAAAATCCTATTAATAGGTAGGAGCACATTCCCACGAGTTCCCAAAAAATATAAATTTGTATCAAATTAGAGCTAGTAACTAATCCCAACATGGAAGCATTGAAAAAACTCATATAAGCAAAAAATCTCAAATACCCTTGATCGTGAGACATATAATTGTCACTATAAATAAGAACCATTATTCCAACAGTAGTGATTAGTATTGACATAATAGAAGTAAGTGAGTCGATCAAGTAGCCAAACTCTAAGGAAAAATCATTATTGATGGTCCAAGACCATAGATATTGATAAGCGGAACCCCCTTTTATTTGTTGAATAGCTAGATCGGCCGAAAACCCCAGCGCTATGCTTAGCAATGCAACACTAGGAAAAGCCAACACACGGCGAATGCTTTTTGTTGCGGTCGGAACAAGCAGAAGTCCCAATCCTATTAATATAGTAACTGGAAGTGGAATGAAAGGTATGATCCATGCATATTGATATGTATGTTCCATAAAATAAAACCTTTTTTTTTTTATTTAATTGTTTCCGATTCACCAGCCTTTATTTCATTAAGAGAACTCAAATATGAAATATGATTTGAAATCATTAATTATTTTGATTCTTTACCAGATATTTAAAATCTTCCAATTATTCGAATTGAGAAGTTGCATTTCCTCAAATAACCAAATTAAATTACTATTTTAATTTTACTATTAATGCTTAGTAATTAATAAGATATTTATTAACATAACATATAGAACAGAGTATGAGATTTTCAATCATTCTAATACTACGGCGATTTATATCCATATAGTAAGACAAAATTCTATCAAAAAAAAAGACTTGATTCTTGATTCTGGAATATAGCATTTGCCAATAACTCGATCTAATAAAGATCGAGTTATTTTAGTTAGTTTAGGACTAGTTACTAACTAATTCATTGTGGAACTGATTGATTAGCTTTTATTCCAATAAAAAAAACTTATGTTTATTAGAAATCCTATAATACTCGTTATTTTGCATAAAACTTAAATAAAGGATTACTCCAATTAATATTCTTTTTCTTTATCAATTAATTTTATTAGTCTTTATTTAATATTAATAATTAATAATTATGGATACTCTACTTTCGAGATTGATTAAATTTATTAATTAATAGATAATAGAAAATGTTACATTATTGTTTTCTTAAATTAGATATAGGTAAGTATAGGTAAGGGTTCTGCTCTTATCTTAAACTTTTATTTTTTATTTTATTTTTATCCCGAGTGATACTATATCGATGTACATGTATCCATATTTTTTATGTAATCAAATCAAGAGGGTATTCGCTATAGAATAAATATGGATAATGAATAGAAAGATAGAAAGAACGATCCTTTTTGAGCAATACATGTCTTTCACATCCAACTATCTAAATGAGTAACTTTTTTATTTTAAGATGGCAGTTCCAAAGAAACGTACTTCTATGTCAAAGAAGCGTATTCGTAGAAATATTTGGAAAAAAAGAGGTTATTGGGCCAGGGAAAAGGCTTTATCCCTAGCTAAATCTATTTCTACTGGGCATTCAAAAAGTTTTTTTGTGCGACAATAATAAGGCCTTGGAATACAATACTCTAAATCAATATCACTCGATGAATTGGATGATTTACAATATACAATAGAAAATTAATAATTTACATTAACTAATGTTTTGAACTCATCCATATGAGATAGAACCCGATATTTTATTTTCGCATGTAGAAAACGAATTCCATTTTTCTGTCTAACGGGAGTCTAAAAAAGGGACTCTTTTTTTTTTTCAAACTTCAAACAAAAGCAGTTACATACAAGATAAGGATTTCACTTTTTATGTTTTTATAATTCACGAGATGGGGATTGTCATTTTCCCCATCACTTCACTTGTTTTTTTTTTTCGCATGCATTAAATCAGATAAATGGAAAATGAATTATACAGAAATAGATTGGAAAAGGAAATTCTTAGTTATATATGTAGACTAAGGACATAATCATCTAAATCCAACTGTTCCGGGAAAACTTATACTACATGAAATCCCATTGTTAAAACTGATAACATATCATGATACTAAGCTAAGTATTATTGAACGTTCAAATATTTATTTGAACAATTTTTTTTTATTCAACCATTCCTTTCTAATATTTCGGAAAATAAATAACATTGATTGCATCGACGAATGAATCTAATCTGGGCTATTATTATTTCGATCAAGCCGCCATGGTGAAATTGGTAGACACGCTGCTCTTAGGAAGCAGTGCCAGAGCATCTCGGTTCGAATCCGAGTGGCGGCATTCTCTAAAAGGGCACAATAGATCCTATACTGAATTCAATTCCGGATTTCTATAATTGAAAACCCCCTTTTCTTTTTTTTTTTAATCGTTTTTTATGATATTTGATACTTTAGAACATATATTAACTCACATCTCTTTTTCGATCATTTCAATTGTCATTACGATTCATTTAATGAAATTACTAGTTCATGAAATCGTAGGACTATGTGATTCGTCAGAAAAAGGTATGATAGTTACTTTTTTCTGTATAACAGGATTATTAGTTACTCGTTGGATTTATTCGAGACATTTCCCATTAAATGATTTATATGGATCATTAATGTTCCTTTCGTGGAGTTTCTCCATTTTTCATATGGTTTCGAAAATACGGAACCATAAAAATGATTTAAGCGCAATAACAGCTCCAGGTACTATTTTGACTCAAGGCTTTGCCACTTCGGGACTTTTAACTGAAATGCAGCAATCCGCAATATTAGTGCCTGCTCTACAATCCCAGTGGTTAATGATGCACGTGAGTATGATGTTATTGAGCTACGCAGCTCTTTTATGCGGATCGTTATTATCAGTAGCTCTTTTAGTCATTACACTTAGAAAAAACATAGATATTCTTGATAAAAGTAAAAATTTACTAATTGGATCATTTTATTTTGATGAGATACAATACTTAAATGAAAAAGGAAGTGTTTTACAAAGCACCTCCTTTCTTTCATTTAGAAATTATCACAAGTCTCAATTTACTCGACGGTTGGATCATTGGAGTTATCGTGTTATTAGTCTAGGATTTACTTTTTTAACCATAGGTATTCTTTCGGGAGCAGTATGGGCTAATGAGGCATGGGGATCTTATTGGAATTGGGACCCTAAGGAAACTTGGGCATTTATTACTTGGACCATATTCGCAATTTATTTACATACTAGAACGGCTCAAAGTTTGCAAGGTGTGAATTCCGCAATTGTGGCTTCTGCGGGATTTCTTATAATTTGGATATGTTATTTCGGGGTCAATCTATTAGGGGTAGGACTACATAGTTATGGTTCATTCACATTAACATCTAATTGAAGAAAAAGCTTGAAGAGTCCATAGTGGTCCCCTTAGATAGCGAAAGTTTTTCGAGTTTTTGAGAACCATTACATTGGTTCTCAAAAACTCCGGATGTTTCTGATTACAATTCAAAACCACTTCACTCTTTTTCTTTTGATTTTTTCATTTATAGTTATAGAAAATAAAATGATTTTAAAAATCAAAGGAGTTTTTGACTTTATGTCTTATTCTATCTAATTATTTATAAAAAATTTAGATAGAATAGCTTCGACCTTGTCAACTGATAACGAGAGAACGAAATCGGGATAAAGACCAATACCTATTACAGGTAAAAAGATACAGGTCGAAATAAATAATTCTCGTGGTCCAGAATCAAAAAAATAAGAGTTTGTAACATTGAAAAGCTTGTATCCATAGAACATCTGGCGTAACATAGATAATGAATAAATAGGAGTTAATATAATTCCAATAACCATTACAAAAGTAATTAGTATTTTGGGAATTATAAAATATTTAGAGCTAGTAATTATTCCAAAAAAAACTAATAACTCCGAAGCAAAACCACTCATTCCCGGCAATGCAAGAGAAGCCATCGAAAAACTACTGAACATGGTAAATATTTTTGGCATTGGGATCGCAATTCCGCCCATTTCGTCGAGATAAACAAGACGTATTCGATCATAACTCGTTCCCGCCAAGAAAAAAAGTGCAGCACCAATAAATCCATGAGAGATTATTTGTAAAATGGCTCCGTTGAGTCCCGTATCGGTTATGGAACCAATTCCTATAATTATGAAACCCATATGAGATACGGAAGAATAGGCTATTCTCTTTTTAAAATTGCCTTGACCAGGAGAAGTTGAAGCTGCATAGATTATTTGAATTGCTCCTACTATCATCAACCATGGAGAAAATATAGAATGAGCATGGGGTAATAATTCCATATTGATCCGAATCAATCCATATGCTCCCATTTTTAATAAGATTCCGGCTAGAAGCATACATGTACTGTAATGTGCTTCCCCATGGGTATCTGGTAACCATGTATGTAGGGGTATAATCGGTGATTTGACAGCATAAGCAATAAGGAAGCCCAAATATAATATTATTTCCAATGCCGCGGGATATGATTGATTAGCTGATGTTTCAAAATTTAATGTTGGGTCATTCGACCCGTATAAACCCATACCTAGAACTCCTATTAAAAGAAAAATGGAACCCCCTGCAGTGTACAAAATGAACTTTGTAGCTGAGTACAAACGTTTCTTACCCCCCCACATGGATAGAAGTAGGTAAACAGGAATTAATTCTAACTCCCACATGACGAAAAAAAGTAAAAGGTCTCGAGAGGAAAATAATCCTATTTGACCACTGTACATTGCTAACATAAGGAAATGGAACAATCGAGAATCCCGAGTAATTGGCCAAGCCGCTAAGGTAGCTAAAGTAGTAATGAATCCCGTTAGTAAAATGGGTCCTATGGAAAGTCCATCAATTCCCAGTCTCCAGTGAAAATCAAAAATATTTATCCATTTATAATCCTCCTCCAATTGGATTAATTGGTCGTCGAATTGGAAATGATAACAGAATGCATAGGTTGTTAGAAGCAGCTCTAAAAAGCATATGCACATAGTATACCATCTAACCCCCTTATTCCCCCTATGAGGGAGAAAAAAAATTAACAAACCCGCGGATATCGGCAAAATAACAATTATTGTTAACCAAGGAAAATAGCTCGTGGTAAAGACAAGATAGACTTTGACCAGAAAGACCCGCCCCCAGAATAATATATTCTATTCTATTTTCCCGAGTACGGGTCTTTGTCGGTAAAGAGGAATCAAATGTATTCAAGTGGAGTTTTCTAGAACGTATCAATAAGCTAGACCCATACTGCGAGTTGTCTCATGCCATAAATAAACCCGGACGCTCAAGAAATCCGTTGGACAAGCGGATTCACATCTTTTACAACCTACGCAGTCCTCCGTTCTTGGAGCAGAAGCTATTTGCTTAGCTTTACAGCCGTCCCAAGGTATCATTTCCAATACATCTGTGGGACACGCTCGTACACATTGAGTACATCCTATACAGGTATCATAAATCTTTACTGAATGTGACATTGGATATATAAAATTTTTGAATATTATTATTATTAATTTGATTTTCGATCTGGTAAAAAAAGAAGTAGTAAATAAATCATGTATTCTAGACACCAGACGAATCAGTGGGTTACCTTAATTTGTTTTTTTAGAATCAATAGATTGCTGGATCTGTTCATGAGAAAGAGCCAGGATACTTTGATTTCTTACGTTTCGGCAAACATGAATTAGTTAGACATGTTAATTCTAATTTTAGAATTAGATAAATTATATCTATTTATCCATATTCTATCCATATATATATATATATATAGAATATATAGAAGGATATCTGTGTTTATTTATATCTATATCATTACGACTACGATTATTTATTCAACAAATTTGATTGATTGATACGAGTTGATTTTCTGTTACGATGGATCGACGAAACAATAGCCGGTCCAATAGCTGCTTCAGCGGCGGCAATAGCTATAACAAAGATCGATAAAATGTCTCCTTTTAATTGACGACTATCAAATAAATCAGAAAATGTTACGAGATTTAGATTAACCGCATTCAGTATAAGCTCAAGGCACATAAGTGCTCTAACCATGTTTCGACTTGTGATCAATCCATAAATACCGATAGAAAATAAATAGGCACTCAAAACAAGTCCGTGTTCGAGCATCATTGACTAACTCCTCATCAATCTCGATTCATTTCAATATGAACAACAATTTTTTAACCGATTTGATTGACTCGAATATAACAAGTGCGTAACAAACGAAAGCATTGGCAATGGATAGAACTAAACCTTTTATTATTTGACATTCCATATGAACAAAAATAGAATTGAAGGAAAATAGATGTACTAACAATAAGCAATAAGGCAGAACAAGGCCGAGGCCTTATTTTTTTTTTTTTTTCTTTGATTTTTTATTTCTAATCCTAACTCTTTTTTACTGACGAGCCATAGCAATTGCACCTATCAAAGCAACTAAAAGAATTATAGAAACAAGTTCAAATGGAAGATAAAAATCCGTTGATAAATGAATCCCAATTTGTTGAACGTTACTTATCAGGTCCTGTTCTATAATCTGGCTTGATCTTGTAGTCCAAATAATCCCGTACCACGACGTATCTAAGATAGTAGTAATTAATGAAAACAAAATACTTGTACAAACCAGTAAAGTAACCCCATCCCCAACGGTCCAAAGAGAGAAATAATTGGAATATTCTGAACCTTTCATGAACATCACGGCAAATATGATTAAGACATTTACGGCCCCCACGTAAATGAGGAGCTGTGCAGCAGCTACAAAATAGGAGTTAGATGGAATATAGAATAAGGCTATAGAAACAAGAACCAATCCCAAAGAAAAGGCAGACAAAATTGGACTCGTAAGTAATACCACTCCGAGACTTCCTAATATAAGTCCTGATCCCAGAAATACTAAAAGAATATCATGTATTGGTCCAGGTAAATCCATTATGCGTAAAATAAGAGATAAATTAAGTAGAAATATTTCATGACCTTACTGACCGGGCCAGGAAAAGGGGGTTACCCTATTTTTTTCTTGTCAATGATGATACGTTCTTAATTGAATTAAATCTTAATGGGATGTGGATTGACGTAGATACTGTTATTGGACCAATCCCACTTCTGTATCTGAAAGTGAAAGTGTAGTTCGGAATTGTATATTTCGAAATAACCACAGATATATGAATTCCATTTTCAATTCAAATAAAGCCATGATTCCCACAAATCAGTAGTTATATTTATGATTTGTGGTTACTGCCGAACCAAAAAGAAAGAACCCTGATCAAAACAGAATCTTAGTAATTTGGTAATTTTGGTAATCATTATCATTATTGAAAAAGGAAAAGGGGTTTAGTTTATCCGCGGCTATTTTTATTTATTTGAGTGGAATTCATATTCATAATTGTTTGTTTGAATTGTGTAATCCCCCATTATTGACACTGGTAGACGACCCAAAGCAATTTGATTATAATTCAATTCGTGACGATCATAAGTAGAAAGTTCATATTCCTCAGTCATTGATAAACAATTTGTTGGACAATACTCGACGCAGTTGCCACAAAATATACAGATTCCAAAATCAATACTATAATTAAGCAGCCGTTTCTTTCTAATATCTGTTTCCAATCTCCAATCAACAACAGGTAAATCTATGGGACATACACGAACACATACTTCGCAAGCAATACATTTATCAAATTCAAAGTGGATTCGACCGCGGAAACGCTCTGATGTGATCAATTTTTCATAAGGATATTGAATAGTTACAGGTAAACGATTCGCGTGGGATAAAGTAATCATGAAACTTTGACCAATGTACCTTGTAGCTCGTACTGTTTGTTGACCATAATTCATGAACCCAGTCACCATAGGGAACATATCGTGGATATCCATGAATAATTTGATGTTTCTTTCTCTTGCTTGAGAGAGGTTATGAACCTAGAATTTCATATTCTGTTACAGCGAAAGGCGTTGGAAAGAAGTTGTCAATAATAGATTACCTAGAGAAACAGGTAAAAGAAATTTCCATCCAAGATTTAATAGTTGGTCCATTCTCATCCTAGGTAAAGTCCACCTTGTTGTGATAGGAATGAACAGGAACAAATAAGCTTTAGCTAATGTAATGAAGATACTAATTGTCGTTCCAAAGACCCCACCAGGTTTATTTATTCCGAAAAGCTTCGGAATGAATATGTACGGAATAGAGGAATTCCACCCCCCCAAGTACAGAACTGTTACAAATAATGAAGAAACTAGTAGATTTAGGTAAGACGCAATGTAAAATAAACCAAATTTTATACCCGAATATTCGGTTTGATAACCTGCTACTAATTCCTCTTCCGCTTCTGGTAAATCAAAGGGTAATCTCTCACATTCTGCTAGGGAAGAAACTAGAAAAACTATAAACCCTATGGGTTGGCGCCAAAGATTCCACCCCCAAAAACCATATTTAGACTGTGCCTCAACTATATCAATCGTACTTGAACTGTTAGATAATTATAGTCGATGATAACATCACTGTTCCTATCGCTATTCCAGAACCGTACATGAGACCTCCGCTTCATACGGCTCCTCGATGGCCACAAATAAATTTAAGGACTGACTTGGTATTCCCCCGGCTTGCTTTTTTTGTGGAGTAGCTAGAGTAAAGATGCATCGGGGAGTCCCTAATTAAACCAATGGAATTCTGTCTGCTATAATAACAAATAAAAGTGCTTCGGAATTGATCTCATCCTTATTTTTTTTTTTAATGCAAATTACAAAATTTTTCTTTGTTCAGCAATAACTGAATCCTTCAATAAAATATGCGCTGTATCGGTAAAAATTTCGACCCATAGATTGCGCGATTACGAAAAATAATTAGACCCCGCACCAATTCATGAATCCTGATAAGAATTCCATTCCATCTATATAAATGTAGATCAGAAAAAAAAAGAATAAAAAAAGATCTCTTATCATTTTAATTTTTCCTATTGCATTCCATTTCTTTCGTTCCTGTTCTTCTTTCTCAGAAGGGGATTCTAAAAAATAAAATAAAGGATTATTTCGTTCCCAATAGTTATTTCTTTAATCAGTGGGTAGGAGTATACTCTGGATCGGAATCATCGGGAAGTACTCCTTGATCATTTCTACCAACGTAAAGCCCTCATTATGATTCCTTTCATGCAAAAATATCTCTTTGGATACCTTACATTATTTCCATTACTAATCCTTTGCGTATCTTAGTGTTCCTAACCACCACCACCCTTTTTTTGATTGATTCAAAATATGGATAAAATTGTAAAAACCCATACAAGTGATCTTTTGTACCCGCTTCAAGCCATGATGACTAATCATCCAATCTTGGGGTAAACAGTTTACGCTGCTTATGTTTACTTCTACCTTACTCTCGTACATAGGGAATGAGAATCAATCTTATTACTGCAAATTAATAAGCAGTTTTGTTTCACTCATATAACTATCTGGTTTAGCTCATCGACCCAAGTGATGAATAAAGAAAAGTGAAGATATTTATACAATCAGTACATTCAATCTTCTTTCCTAAAACAAGTGGGTAAGGTAAAGTTGATGTTCCAACGAATCACACGTAGAGATATTGATAACACACATAGAGTTAATGGTATTTCATAACTAATCGATTGAGCAGCAGCTCGTAGACCACCTGAAAAGGAATATTTATTATTCGAGCCATATCCTGACATAAGAAGTCCAATAGGGACAATACTGGAAATGGCGATCCAGAAAAAAACACCTATACTGAGATCGGCCAGAACAAGGCGATACCCAAAAGGAATTACTGAATAACTAAAAAAAATGGATATGGCCGCTATAGACGGGCCGATACTGAATAAACGAATATCCCCCCTAGATGGGAGAAGATCCTCTTTCAAAAGTAGCTTAGTCCCATCCGCTAGAGCTTGAAGAATTCCCAAAGGACCGGCGTATTCAAGCCCAATACGTTGTTGTAATGCTGCAGATATTTCTCTTTCTAACCACACAATCACGAGTACTCCTATTGTGATTCCTGATACAGGAGTAAAAATAGGGACAAGCGCCCATATGAGGCTATAGACTTCTTCTAAATACTCCGATCTGGAAAAAGAATTGATAGCTTGTATTTCTGTCGTATCAATTGTCATTTCAACGATCAACCTCTCCCATAATGATATCTATACTACCTAGTATCGTCATGATATCAGCCAATTTCATTCTTTTAACTAACTGAGGAAGAATTTGCAAATTGATGAAACCTGGTGGACGAATTTTCCATCTCCAAGGAAAAACACTATTATCTCCTATCAAAAAAATGCCTAATTCTCCCTTGGGGGCTTCTACTCTTACATAAAGTTCTTGCTTCGACAATTCAAAAGCGGGTGAAGGTTTTTTACTAATGAATCGATAATCAAAATCATTCCATTCGGAATGGCGCCCTCCATCAAAGCGTCGCACTTCTAAATTCTCATAGGCCCCTCCCGGAATTCCTTCTATAGCTCGTTGAATAATTTTTACGGATTCCGTCATTTCACCGATTCGCACTAAATAACGAGCTAATGAGTCTCCTTCTTTTTGCCACTGGACCTCCCAATCGAATTCATCGTAACACTCATAATGATCAACTTTACGAAGATCCCATTGGATTCCGGAAGCTCGTAACATTGGTCCTGATAAACCCCAATTTATTGCTTCTTCTCCACCAATAATGCCTACTCCTTCAACTCGTTGCAAAAAAATGGGATTCCGCGTAATAAGTTTTTGATATTCCACTACCTCTGTTAAAAAATAATCGCAGAAATCCAAACATTTATCTATCCAACCATAAGGTAGATCAGAAGCTACTCCTCCGATACGGAAGTAATTGTGCATCATTCGCATACCTGTGGCAGCTTCAAATAGATCATATAGCAATTCCCTTTCTCTTAAAATATAGAAGAAAGGAGTTTGTGCACCGATATCCGCCATAAAAGGCCCCAGCCATAACAAATGAGAAGCTATACGACTCAACTCCAGCATAATTACTCTGATATAGCTAGCTCTTTTAGGTACTTGAATATTTCCCAACTGTTCTGGTCCATTTACCGTTATTGCTTCCGTGAACATAGTTGCTAAATAATCCCAACGTGTTACATAAGGCAGATATTGTATAATTGTTCGGTTTTCCGCAATTTTTTCCATTCCTCTATGTAAATAACCTAATACGGGTTCACAGTCAATAACATCTTCACCATCCAGAGTAACGATGAGTCGAAGAACACCATGCATTGATGGGTGGTGAGGACCCATATTGACTATCATGAGGTCTTTTCTTGTAGCCGGTACAGTCATATGTTTTCTTCCCCGATTCATTATTCATGAATTATCGAAAACAAAACGAGGTTCATCAAAATTCAAGATCTAATACTAATAAACCAAATAATTCAAATGAATCCCCAATCCTCAAATTAACGCGGTTTTGGCTCCCGAATATTCAGCTGACCAATTAATTCCTTATAACGTACTCTATTTTTTTTTGACAAATAAGCCAGCAGCCGTTGACGTTTTCCCAAAATCTTCCGCAGACCTCTCTGAGAGAAATAGTCTTTTCTGTGCAATTCTAGATGTGAAGTAAGTCTACGTATCTTATTAGTAAAATTGAATACTTGAAATTCAACGGATCCCCTGTTTTTTCCTTTTTCTTCTTGCGGAATAACTGAGATGAATGAACTTTTTATCATAAAAATAATTCTTCTCTTTCTTTTTTTTCTTTCTTTTTCACAAATATGGGTTTTACCGGTCAGGAATAATATAATAATAATGACAGTTATTTCAATCTTTCAATCTGGTACACACAGGAATCCAGATTTATTCATATAGTACTTTGTTTTTTATCAAAAAAACAATTTAATAAATCCAATTTCATTTGTAATTTGATTCGGATACGAAAGCATGTTACATTTTTGCACCCACGAAATATAAAATGATTTTGGCCTAAGAAGATTCCGCCGATTCATTCCTAGATCCAATTAATACGTTATTGAATTACTATTACTATCATGTATCAGAATGGAATGGAAGACAGCGTGCATGTAAATACGTCTGTCCTAGTCTACCGGATGTGAGCGTGATATATAGAAAAAGAAAATATACCATAAAAAAAATAGATAATATATCATCAAATAATTCTGTATCGTGGGTACATATGTATCCTTAACATACTGAAACGACTACTATTATTGGTATCAAACCAATAGCGATCCATACAAGCTAAATCTTCTAATCGATAATTGGGCCAAAGAAACAATTTAAATTGAATGCATTTATTTGTATCTGTATCAAGATACTTATTCTCATCTAAAAATTGCACACAATTTTTTATGTTATTCCCGTTGCAAAGTACTGTATTTCTATCCACAACATTCCCATTTCCGGAATTTAAATCCATTAGAATTCTTAATTCTCTACGACGTACAGGAGATAGAATATTTTCAGGAATAAAAAGTGAATCATAATGATTTTCGTCTCCATTCCCAAGCGTTTTTCTATCTTGTGCAATAGATCCATCGAAATTATTCTCATCAACATATTTCCTTTTTCGGAATCTTCGATTTGTTTTGTGCTTACTCTTATGGGCCAATGAAATACTTATGGTTTGATACATAAGAAATTGCCCATCCCGTTTTAGAGACAGACGAACCGGTTCGATAATGAATATTCCCTTTCTTATCAATTCCGTAATTGTTAGCTCCTTATCAATCAGCATTACATCCAGGCGCATTTCTCCTCTTTCAATAGAGGATATAGCAATTTCACTTGGATTTTTCAGTCTAAGCAGGAAACAATATACCTTAACATTATTGATTATTCTTTGATTCAGAGGTTCATCCCATCTCAATTGAAAAAGCAAATACTTTTTCAGGAGAAAATCAAGTTCTGCCTCCTTCTTGCTTTTAGATTTCCTTTTCTTTTTACGTTTTTTATTTTTAATGTCTGATTCGGTTTCCGCGTAATCCTTTTCAAAATCTTTTTTTTTGTTTCGTGCATCTGATCCAAGATTCTTTTGGTTTCGTAGATCTGATCCAAAATCTTCTTGGCCCCGCTGTTCTTTTTCTTCTTGATTTCGATTCTCTAATTCAAGATATTCTTCTTTTTGATTGGATGATATACGAAGACTCTCTTTTTGATTTCCATTGATATTTCTACTAATATTTTCATTTCCATTAAAATTAAAAAAAAGTAATTGGATTGGTATAATCCAGGGTTTAATCTTATATGCATCATAAAGCAGTCTAAATTCTTGGAAGAACCAAGGTTCCAGATTCGGTATGGGACCATATAACACGTCTTCATTCATTCCCATCCAATCAAAAAAAAAACCTTTTTTATTGGATGGGTTAATTTTTTGATCAATCATGAGATTGAGATAAAAAAGATCCTTTTTCTCAATTATTTTATAATCATTAGTTCTCGTCTTAGTATCTTTGCTAATGTTAGTCCTCGCGCCCATGTTAGTCCTGGTTTCAATATCGAGATTTTTTTTAAGACAAAAATTTAGAATTCCGCACTCAAAATATTTTCGATCTAGATTTTGACCTGTATCAATAATACACTCTTTCCCTAAATAATCACTACTAGCTGTACTCCCTAATACATAAAATAATTCGAGTTTAGGTGTGTGGTAATTATATGAAATCTTTCGTCCCTCATTTACCTGTAAAGGGGACCCATAAATATATGGGTTCTTTCTATCCTCATAATTAATATACTTATGTGCTAAAAGAACATATCTGTACTGTTTTTTATTTTTACTCGACAATGAATTCTCTCCATAAGAATTTTCATTCTTGTAATGAATGAATCGGTTTTTTTCATATGAATCTAAAAATTTGAAGTCTTTATTTTGAATCATGCGGTGTTGATTGACTCTATTTCGCCATTTTTGCGGTACTAATCTGGACCATCTAGTCTGAGATAAATTGTATTGATAATGACCTCTTAACCAGTCTTTCCATTCATTGATTCCAGAATTCGGAAGTTTTTTACGCCTTGTTTTTGAATCAGATACTTCTCGTGTGACCTTTATTCTATCCTTGAAAAAGGTGTATGCTCCATGATATTGAAGTGCAGATCCAAAGGGATCCTTGTTAATAACCTGAATTTGTGATAATTTGTAAAATACATATCCTTGGGATAAGGAAGATAAGTCACAATAAGTCTTTGAATGTTTATTACTAATATTAGAAAGCGACTTTTTTACAGTCGAAATAAAGTGAATTGCATTTTGGTTCGTTTCATCAATTACTTCTTGATTTGTTTCATCATTGTAAATGTATTTATTGAGAGTTTTTTTTATTGATTCAAGTAAAAGTTGTGCATTTTTTCTGGGAATGTTAATAGTAGATAGACGGATACCAATGTATATTCTTTCAACGAAAGATTTCAGAAAATAGTGCCATTTGCGTATTAATCGCGCACTTATTTTTTTTGATATCCACAAAATATCTTTCAAAAACTCCCATCTTTTATTATCACAACTCGTCTTGTTAGAAATAAGATTTATATCCGGAGTTCCCATTTTTTTTTTCTCCGCGATTCTTTCAATTTGATCTCTAATTGTGATTGTACTATTAGCCAGATCCTTGATTTTTTTTTCTGTGAGTGAATAATTTGTCCAATCCATGGATCTAATTTGAATGATCGATTCATCGGTAATCTTATTACTGATTATAGAATCTTTTCTATTTTCATTCGGTTCATATACTTTCCTCAATCCCAATAATAAAATTGGGTTTACTTTTTCAAGTTCTTTTATTATTCTTTTCATTTTTATTATTCTTTTACTTTTAATAAGGAGAATTCTTTTGATAACCCCACTTGTTTTTTCTTTTGCAAATTTTAGAAACCTTTTTTTTTTTTTTTTTAAAACTTTTAGAACTCGAAAACATTTATTTTTCAACTTTGTAATTTTTTTTGCAAATTCTTTACAAACGGGTTTAAAAAAAGAAGGTCGTTTTCGGGGAGAACCAAAAGGTAGTTCAGCTTCCATTCCCCAGATTGTTAAAAAAGAAAAATTGTCTCTTTTTCCTTTCTTTTTTATTGGACTTCCAAGGGGGGGTCTTACCTTATTGCGCCAAGGTTTCAGACAGAAAGGAAATTGGATTTTTATCTGAATACCATCTGTTAACCAGTTTTTTGGAAATTCTGTTTCTGATAATTGAACACCATTATAGGTGCATTTAACGTGCATTTCTCTATCCCAGTCTTTAAAATCTTCGTACCACTCAGGGAATTGAAATAATAGCATACGGCCGAGATTTTTAGCTATTATTAATGAGGGCAGTACGATGTATTTTCTAAGAATTGATTGGGTTACTAACATCGAACCCCTTATTGCTTGAGCAAATAGAATACTATCCCAAGTTTCTGCTATTGCTATCCGTTCATTCTCCTTTTTTTTCTCCTCCTTGTTTTTGCCCTTTTCTTTTGCCTCCTTCCGCTTAGAATCTTCATAATCTGAAGTTTTTAATTCCAGGCTTTCCCCCGTCCGATTCCTAAAGATTGGGTTCATCATTTCGGAGATATCAAAAGAAAAAAAAAATGTTTTGTCTATTCTGTCCAAAAAAAGCGGGGAATGCACGTTTCCTTGAAACATTTCCCAAATAGTTGTTTTACGTCTTTGAGCACGCATGGATCCTTTGATTAGGTCCCGGCGAAAATCCGGTTGTTGTGAGTAGCGTATCAAAGCCACCTCTTCCGCTTGATCACTATTGCTACCGGCACTGATACTAGTATCAGTACCGGTATTTTCATCGTCATCACTATAAATTACCACACGTTTGGCTTTTCTTGAACGAATCCCAGGATCCTCTGTCGTTTCTTCCTCATTTTGCCCCTCTTGCTCTTGTTCTTCCAATTCATCGATCAATTTATATGACCATCGAGGAACTTTTTTAGTGACTTTCTGTACCCCAATGGAGTTTTTTCTAATTGTTTCATCAGTTAAATCAGTTGTAACTGCATCAAATAGAAATTTCAAGCATTTCATTTCATTTTTTGACCCAAGCCATCGTTGTTCGGCTAATAAAGCAAGTCCCCTCCAATTTGAACTAGGTGTTGATTCCTCAGGCAAATCATTGATTGAGGTAAAGGAATGATTAATGTCTGTCGATAATAATTCTCCATTAAACAAATCCATTTTATGTTCAAATTCTCGGTAATTTTTAGTTTTAGGGAGCATATCGTAGATTTTCTTTATCCAAATCATTCCTATGGAATCCTCTGTCAAAGTCATTGAATCATTCATGATTGAACGTGAATAACCCTTTTTAATAGTTCCGCGATATGATCCGTTGAAAAACGGATCATATAGTTTAGGCAAGCATTCTTGTTTGTTCTCATCATTGCACAATCGGATCCTTTTTTCGAGTACATCCATAGGGGAGGCCCCTTTGTCTAGAGCTTCTATTCGATTTATGAACTCATTGCTTAAGTTGTATCTTTTTTGGTCATTGGTATAAGTCCAATTATGATACAGATCATCCGGGGAACCTTTTTCTGTCGTGCATAAAGACATCTTTCTTTTTATTATTTCGCCAAAAGTGGATAAGCTAGGTGGATATGTAAAAGAAATTATTTGTTTTCCATCACCTGCACATGTGTGAAAAAAATATTGCGACATTTCATTTCTTACAGCATTTTCAAATCGATCGTTTTTTATATAGCGTAATGGACGATTCCATCGTTTATAGTCGAAAAGGAGAGTTACAAGAGGTTTTTCAAACCAAAGGAGGTCTTTATCTTCCTCATCTTTAAGTATTTCTTTTTCATTCAATTGGATCTCTTTCGTTTCATCTAGTTTGTCTGAATCCTCCTTTTCTCCCGAATAAGGGGGGAAGTCTTCTTGGGCGGATCCCTCTTGTTCTTGTTTAGTTCCCTTCTCTTCGGAAGTTGGTTCC